>NW_009925330.1:0-30323 GCF_000696875.1 Nestor notabilis | reverse complement strand
AGGAATTTATAAACTCTTTCTTATTACTATTTATAGTATAATCAAATCACAGGCATCTCTCCACTTTACTGTAGATATAAGTTAATGTTAAGGGAAACAAATTAGCAAAAAGTAAAGAATATTACAACTTCCATCCCTCCTGAGTTATTGTAGCAGTCATGCAGTGTTGACTGCAATAGCCATAGTAAATTGTATATCTAATTAATTTAGACATTTTCCATCTTTACATGATATTTCTAGGCACAGTTTGATAATCACAAATGTACTCATTATACAAAAGTATCCATTTAAATGTTTACATTAATGCAATTCAGGAATGCATCAGGAATGCTCCTGATATGCATCATTCCAACCTTTGAGTTACTTGTAGGCTACAGTTTGTGCTGCTGTTTCTCCTACTGTTTGAATGGTTTCATAGTAGACCCACAAGGGACCTCGCAGATCATGTGTACTCCTCTAGTTCATCCCTAATAAAAATACACTATAAAGCCACATTAATTTAATTCTGATATTTGATTTTCAGCAAAAAACCCTCCTAATAAGGCTTATCCTGTATGACTGTCCTTCAGAAAGTGCAGAATGCAGTGGATTTGTTGTAGTAAAATCTTGAGATATTTTGCTCAGTACAAAGCTATTTGAATACCAACCCCTCCCCCCACCTCAAACCCAACAGAAAAGAATAATAGCTACAGTACTTAGGAGGTCAAAATATTATGCCTCTCTTGGCCATAAGTTTTATGACTCCATTGATGATAATTAAGCAGATATGAATTTTAATTAAAAAACATACTTTCACAAAATTTGTCCTGCAGGTTTTTGTGTCTGTGATAAATCTTCTGATGCTGGCTGCGTCTGAATTACATACAGTCAAACCAAGAGAGTAGGCAGAACAGTGTAATTTACACTCCAAGCCAGTAATACAAATTGAAATGAAGAATAATGTCAAAGTTTGGGGTTTTCCTGTTTGCCTGATTATTTGGTTTTCTGCAGGGAAGGTGAGAAAATACAAGTTTTTAGAGTAGAAGGCAGACTACTAAAGATGCTCTTGAATGAAGAAAAATCTTTCCCAGGTATCAGGGAATTGAAACTAAAAATTCATTGCTTTTATTCTCAATCTTTGTATGGCCCGAGTTGTTTATAACTAACTCAGACAAAAACCCTTGAAAAGACAGCAATTCTGAATGGCAAAGCCATAGATGAGAGGACCTAATGAAAACTATTTCCATCTCTAAATCTTCTGATTGTATTTTAACAAGTGGGGTCTACTCCTTCATTGTAGTAGGGAGAGCTGAAATACAGTCAGAGATGTCTACTTCTTGTGTCCTCTTTGAAGGCTGAGGAGATTAATCTTCATGAAGTGAACAGTATGAAGAGATATTGCCAAAGTCATGGGTGATTTTTAAACATCAAATCAAAGAAGATGAAACAATCTGAAAAAAAATGTATCACATAAAAATGAAAACCTCTTATTGAAAGCTATGCACTGGATGATGGATGTGCACAAACTTATTCAAAGAACACTTTGCCATGGCAATTTCTAGCACACTCATATCTCTTTAGAAAAGATGCTATGATATTTTAGTATTTCCAGTAGCTGGAAAGACCCATAAACACAGAATTGCATGTAATAGTGGTGCATCCTACAGGAGTGTGAGAGGTTTTCATGGAAGAAAAATGCACATAGGTGTGTATGAAATATTAATGATACAAACGAGACAGTGATATGATTAACGATGTATTTCTTTAATTGTTATTACATTGACTTAGATTTTCAGTTTGCTTTTTTTTGTTTGTTTGCACTTTTATTTTTTCCTTGATTTTTTTATTTGTTTGTCTTTCTACTAATTCTCTATTTGGTTTCATAATGAACAGTGTTCCCTGCTCAGTATTAAGAACTTTGCTGGATTAATGTAGTTCTCAAAATCAGACTGAGTATCCAAACAACTTGGACTTTGAATCATGGCTCAGGGTGGACCAAATAATGGATAAATGTAAGAAATAGGATTACCTGAGATGTAAGGACCGCCTTTGAAAGATAATTCCTAAAATTATATTGTTAATGTAAGATTTAGTGATTGGATATAATCAGTAAGAAACATAGCTCAATTATGAAATTTATGCAAAGTCATGGAGTATGCATATGCAGTGTCATGCAATTAATATTTGGGTAGATCTTGTTCTTGCTCATTTAGTTGCCTTTCCCCATTCAGCTTTTAAAATCTATTCTCTTATTGTCAAGTAGGGTTATATTCTACATGTACTGCCTCTACCAATATATAGAAGGAAGATCTAGGTATGCAAGTGGATGGATTAAATTGCAGACTTTTCCACATAAAATTTCTGTGGTACTAATTGTGTCTATTGTATCTAGGACAGATAGTCTGTTTTAAAATTCACAACCAAAAAAATCAGAAACACTGGAATAGGTTGCCCAAGGAAGTTGTGAATGCTCCAACCCTGGCGGTGTTCAAGGCCGGGTTGGACAGAGCCTTGGGGTTCATAGTTCAGTGTGTGGTGTCCCTGCTTATGGCAGGGGGTTGGAACTAGATGATCTTAAGGTCCTTTCCAACCCTAACTATTCTGTGATTCTATGATCAGTATCTCATAAGCAGGTGCAAACTTTCATCTGGAGGTGATAGGAGAAAAAAAAACCCTAAAAAAATGATTTGGGGATTGTGATAACCAAACAGGGTTTTTTTTTAAAGCCTGTAGGGATGCTGTCAGTCTCAATGCCTTATCCAAAGTTGAAAGTCCACCAGCCTTCCAGTTATCCCTTGATCTATTTTCTCCTGTAGGTTAGCCCTTACCACGCTCCAGATTGTTACCCAATAGTTGCTTCCAAGGCTGTGCTTTTGACAGGTGAATGCACTGATTTGCCAAATTATCAACAGGTTCATATCTTATTCCTGTATCTTAGTACCAATCGTTTAAAACTTTTTCACTTTCTGAGAGCAATTTTCATGGAGACAGATATTTACCTAGCAATGGACAGAGCCTTGGGTGACATAGTTTAGTGTGTGGTGTCCCTGCTCATGGCAGGGGGGTTGGAACTAGATGATCGTAAGGTCCTTTCCACCCCTAACTATTCTATGATTCTATGATTGTCTATGTGACTCTAGGAGCTGTTTGCCTTACTCCCAGCTTTTTCTCCTTTTGTAAACACAAATAAAGGCATATGAGTTCCTCTCAGATGGTTTTCAAAATAACTCAGCTGTTGAAGGATTAACCTTCAATTTCTGTTGCTTAGTATTCCTCCTTCCAAAGCGTAGTTTGCTCAAAAGTAAGACTGTTGAATTTTCTTTCTACGTTGAATTGGGGCATATGAAAACAACTAGCTTACACATGTGCTTCACTTCGGAGTTTAATTACTAAAATTCTCAGTTTGCTATATATTTGAAATTGCTGAATTATTAAATGATGCTGCAGGGTAATGCAGTTTTTCATGGTCTGCCCACTGAAAAATGTGATGGCAATTTTTTCAACATTTTTAATAGATATTATAATGAGACCCAAGCTATTAATCTGAACAATTTCTGTCATACTGAGGGAAGAATATTGATGGCTGTGTATTTGTCAGAATGCTGAACAAAATAATATGATACCATTTTAATAAGAGGCATTTTCCCCTTCAGCGGGATTTTAGTTGAAGTTTACTTCCATTATTTATTTGAATAATTGAACAATCTGTTGCAGACCAATTAAAAAGACAGATTGGACTAAACCCAGATTTCGAAAACCAGGGCATATCACTTTTTCCTGCTGTCAAAATTCTGTTTAATTAGCACTGAAATTTGCAGCACCTTCCTTTCCACCTAAATTGCTGTAGCCAACTAAAATGCAATGTATCTGCACCTGGAAAATGTTCATGACAATCAGGAAGAAGCAAGTTGTGCGTTAGCACAGAGTTTTCAGATTCTCCTACATACCTAGCTGAATGCACTCACAAATAAAATCTTTACCAGTATCAAAGAAGCAGATCACAGGTTTGGCAATAGATTCAGATTTGTTCCAAGGCAGTGAAGCTATTCAGTGATTAAGGGGAGCTGAATCCATTACTATCTTGTTCTGAAAGCAAATCTGTTATTTTGATGCTCAGTAGAGCCAGGCTGTGGGATGTGTACATGTAAGAAAAAGCAAGAGGAAGAACCACTAACTGCAGAAACGTTAAGGCCCATATGTTCCCAACAGCTGCACAAGCTGGAAAATTGTCAGAAGCTGGGCTATATTGGTCTAACAATGTCACCTACCTGAGTGCAGGGTGTGTTGTTTTAATGTCTCAGTCAAATTGCTCCATATGGTACTGTCTCAATGATAGTTGTGGAGACATAGCCTGCTTCACAAGTACCTTTTATCTTCTAGATCATTTTAGTGAAATGAATAGCATCTTTCTGCCCAGGAACTCTTACAGACCTTCAATGGAATGACTACCAGGACAAGAGACTGCTCTGCTGAGAAAGGTTGGTAAATTTCGGTATAGAGAATGAATCAAGAGCAAAAAGGTGAGAAAAACTGAGGGATAAGAGAATCTTTACAAATAATAATTCCTTTGTCTTTTTTTTTTTTTTTTTCTTTTCTATAATTTGCCATCATTGGGAGTTTGAATTTCTGTCTGGGCACCAGGGATTTTAGTAAGGGGGAGCTGAATTGAAGCAGTTTGCCACTCAAGCACTATGATTTCATATCAGAGACACCCATGTCCTTGGCTGATCCAACTAGCCACCACTGGCTCTCCCTGCTGACCCTGCCTCTTCTGGAGTGGCAGCTGCAGGGCATGGGTTTATTTTTATGGAATACCTTTTGTGGACTACTCTTGACACAGCTCAGGGACAGAAGCAGAAGCAGTATGGTGCCCAAATTTCAAGCACCAGTCACTTCACTGGTCTGTAGTAACAGTCACATATATGTAAGTACAACACGGAAAAAAAATAGTTCCTAATTTGTTGCTAGACTATTATAAAATTGTTTCCATTCACTCGGCCTAAAGCCCTTCTTACCCAGGTTTGTCCTTGAGAGGATTGAACTAAGTTCTGTGTTTCCACTATGGAATTCCCACCATTCTGACGTGCATTGAACCGGAGCTCTTCCAAGAGCTGGATAAAGACTTCTTCAAGGTGACTTGAACTCTGCAGCTTTGAAATATGTTTTTGTGTTAGGAACCTGACAAGTATTACATTTCTACCTGTGCATTCATTCTTTGAAATATAACTACAGTCAGATTCTAATATGCCAAACACCTATGCCTCTTTTTCCTGTCATCTATGAAGGGGTATTTTCTTGATAGAGAAAACAACTTTTTTTTTTTTTCTGCTTCCCTGGAAAAAAAACCCTATAGGTTCTGATTTGAGTGATAACATCACTTCAAAGTGATGAATTGTCACTTTACCTTGGAAAATTCAAAATTGTTAAGAATAAGAGATTCCAATAGAGATGTAACTTGGGGGAAAAACTTCTGTGACAGCAGGTTTGGTTTTTTTTTTTCCTGCACATTAAATAAGACACTGCTAAGGCTAGATTGATCCTCCCATTAGAAATCATAAGCCCTTGTATTTTATTTAAAACATAAAGAAAAGGGGTTGATTGTCTTTAATTTCACATCTTTGATCTCATGTTAGAATTCATTTCCGCATGAAGTGCCTCAAAGTTAAGGGGGGACGAGCATATTAGTGAAAAGCAAACAGAGTGAAGTAAGTCTAACAGACTGAATTTAAATATAACATGTTAGATTTAAATGACAGGTCCTGTGTTTCATACATAGAATGTAGAAGCCTAAACAGGAATTAAGTAGATGTTAAGGATGAAATCTAGTTGCATGAATTGCACATGGTGAAACTGCCTATATTTACAGGTAGCTGGGACCATTTTGTGCACTCAGGATATCCATGGGACTTGGAGAAAATCAAAGAAATATTGGAGATGCTTGTCTCTCTGGCAAGACTTGTCTTTAAGTAAGTTCACCTTAAGTTAATTCCTTTTAAACCCACCTTTAATTTAAACTTATCTGAAATAAACACAGAAGGCTTGGTCAGTGGACTAAACCAGGCATCTAATGCCATGTGAGAGGCATCTCAAATGGCATTCGAGATGCACACATTTGTCTGGCAGATGTGACACAGGACAAACAGGATGCCTTATGCTGTTCTGGAGCAGCTGGATACCACACAATGTGCCCGAGGACATCTCAAATGACACTATGCTGTTTTAGACAACTGAATTTGATGCTTGTGGCCCCCTAGAAATTTGGAAACCATTAGGCACAATAATATATTGTAATATAGCAAAAGAAGGACATATTTGACTAAAGAATTTTCATGTGAATTGCTCTAGAATAAAAATTGGATTTTGTTAACAGATGGATTATTTTCTCATTGTTATCTTAGCGTTGTTCCGAAGCATGTTCAGTACATCTGCAGGGTACTTTACAGTCCTCATTGCCAATGACAACTTGCAAATACCAAGCAAGAGGGTTTTGCACTGACCAGTTCTGCATGGCAGTGTGTGTTTCACGTAGCCAACAGATCAACACTTGTCCACATGCCACCACTAAGAGCCCAGGTAGGACTGGAAACAATTTTGGGAGATTCCGTTGAGTTCACTAAACACTCTATTTTCAGTAATTGTTAATTGTACTTTCATTCTCAACACTGATGATGTGAAAATTAATGACCCAGATGTAGATAGAGCTGAAACAAAGGCTTGTGGTTGCTGTGAGAGCCTCTGAGCACTTGCACACTTCTGTTGCAGACAGTCTGTCGCGGGAAAGGGCTATGCAGTTACATACCAAAAGAGGTCTAGCAGAATAGCTATTTAACATGAAGTCCATTTCTTAACCTGGATCACACCATAGGTAATTCAATTTGTGTTTTCTTTGGCTCCTGGTTATGTAATTCCTACTTACAGAGATTTTGAAAGTTTATTTCAGTAAGATTTTCCTATCACTTACAATATTATAAATGAAGGACGACTTCTAACGGACTAACTTATCAGTGTAAAATAAGAAAAAACAAGGAAAGAAATAAAATAATTTAGATTGCCTACATGACTTCTATCCATTTACCAGTGTGCTCCTAAATCCCTTCTGATTTTTTGTTTTTCTTATTCTCCTAGTTAACAGCTTCTCAACTAAAGAAAGTAATTTTGGCTTTTTGTTATTCTAAAAGAATAGACTTCAGCATTTTATAAACTTGCTGTTTATACTCCCCTTCCACTGAACAGTTTTCGTTAATATATATACTTTAAACAAATTAAGCATTCTGCCTTTATCAGGTTTGAGATTTACAGTTCTAAATGCCTTTATGTTTACCCAGAAGGACACTTAATAATAATACAAAAAGGATGCAAATCAGTGAGTTTACAGGGTTAAGATGGGTAAACTAAAGAACCTTGAAGGTTGAGAAAGTCACAGCAAATATTAAACTGAAAAAGCTCAATATTGGTGGTGTGACACTTTTGAAAAAAGCTGCTAAGTATATGCAAGCATTTAAAGGGTAAAATATCCGCTATGGAGATAGCTGGTTTATAGCATTGCCAAACTGAAAAGCACAGGACAAAGCCTGTGAAAGTGTGGGGACAAAGCATTCCTCACAGAAGGGAACCAGTTATAGTAAAAAAAGAAAAAAAATAAATTATATTCTGACTTTCTTTAGGAAACACAGCAAGCCCTTAAGCAGAAGAGACTCTTTGCTCTAAGAACCATGCTGCTTTGTACTGAGAAACATTAACATCCCTCCCCCCCAACCTGAATTGCAGGAATCTGAAGAACAAAACCAGTAAACAGAATATTAGAATCTTAAAAATTAAAAATTGCACAGCCCAAGCAAAGACCTACACTGAAAAAGAAAAATGCCAAAGAAAAGACAATGTCAGGGACTCTTTAAATTCCTTCAGGAACGTCTTTGTTGTTATTGCTTAGCATGAAAGATGATCAGATATGATGATAATAGAGTATAAAAATATACTGGGAGTTATTTTCAAGATAGTAGCAGTGAGACTGGCTAAACAAAATGTAAATCTGAGTATCAGAACTCTCCCAAAGGTTGTTGTTTCTGCCACATCAAAAATAAAACAAAACAAGACAAGCATGCACTACAAAAATGGGAAAAATCCTTGACAGACTCGAGGACAGAGGATATGGCCTTAAGGGCCAGCTTTCAAAGGGCTTTCAGCTTTGGCTGTAATTGAGTAGGCTGCCTGCAGGCACAAACAGGACCTATGCTTGCAGATAAGATTTTGCAGTGTTCTCAGATCACTGCTCTGTCAGTTACTTCCATGCAGCAGGTCTGGGAGAGGCTGTTAAGGACTCCTGTAAAGTTGGTATGACGGGTCATTTCCTTCTCTATTTCAAGTGCTCCTGTGAGAGAATACGCTGATATATGAACAGTTTGTAGCATTAACATATTCAGGAATGTTTTGCACTCTACATCCAGCAAGACAGTTTCCATCAGTAAGTGCAGATTGCACCAGGCAACGAGGTTACTCCATCAGCAGGCTCACAGCTTTGCACTTCCACGAAAATTATGCCATGATTTATGTATAATGTCGACGTTAATCTTATTGTGGCCCTGTCCTCAATCTACCTCTTTCTTTGTAGCTTCCTCAAACCTTGTCCTCTTTTTCTCCTGGTCTTTCATGCTGGTCTTTCTTTCTGCCACTCTCCTCCGGCCAAAAGTGTCTGTTCTGAGTCTGCAAGAGGCTGCAGGTTTTACTGTGCTTTCTTGCATCCTTAAACTCTGGCTTTATTTTCAAAAATGGTTAAACTGGAAGAATGCAGGCTTTCAATTTCCTGCTGTTATGGACAAGCACCACAGAATATACTGGCACACTCACAGAACAGATGCCATTATTTGGAAAAGAAGGGTGTACAAACATAAGTTGGAGCGTTTTATCCACAAAGCATGCTTTTTCATGTGATGCTGCAACGGCCCTTTTAATTAGTTTTCCCGCATCGCCCAGAATTGATGCAAGTAGGCAGCCTCAGTTTTTCAGCGGTAGGTGGCAGCGATGCGTGCAAAGTAGACGGGCGGGGAGCCGCACGGCATGGACACACAGCGCTTCCTAAGAAGCAAGCCCCACAGAAGTTCCTGAAAAATACTTAAGTACCTCAAAAATCAAGTATCTTTTTGGAAAATCCTGGTCTTAACATTTTATTGTCTTCACACTGTGTCCCCTTTCTGCAGCCATTGGAAACTTCTATACACAGTCTAACAGAAGTCAAGTCACTTCAGAGGTGATCAAAATGAATAGGAGAACTAATGTGTCTTGTTCTACTAAAGAAGTCGCCGCTATCACTTTAAATAACCAGTTTCAGGCAGTGTTTTATCTCAGGCCCCCCAGCTTGAGCAACCACTATAAAATCCACGTGCCAGAAATGACCTTGCCATTCAAGCACAAACCCAGCCTTCCTGCCTTTCCTCTGTCCACAATGCAACCACTGCTGTCCTGTCACTCAGGCCATAAAGTCTGCTTTCTTTGTATCCAGTCTCGCCATTAAAACGTATTGAGAAATCACTGTGTAGGCACAATCCATTTTTTGTTCTCCCTGACCTCCAAAGACATTCTCAGGGCGCAGTGGGAGCTGGCTGTTCCCTAAGGGTTACAACTGCAATAAACAATGCCAAAAGCTCAGAATTAAGAGGAAATCTTAGCTAGAAGCAACATGCAAAAATGAGGTATGTGTAGAAAAGACCATCAATAATGTGCTGGAGAAGACCACCGTAACTACAGTTTTTAATTACTTTTTTAATTAGCAAAGAAAAAATATTTTCTCATATTTCATTTTATTACACATGCTGTATCTCTAATACACTAGTGGTTTTAAAATGCTAACACACAGCCTCATCAATTTTTCACACTTCCCATTTTTTTTATATCATTCCAATGCAAGTTGCACTATGGGACAGAAAAGCACCCCCAGCAGACAGAGGAGAGGTTGCTGTGACTTTTTACTAAATCAACTACACAGACACAGCAACATAGCAAGGTGGGCAGCCAGTGTTTAACACACAGCAGTATGCAGCACTGGCCAAGCACAGTCCTCCTTGGTGAGAAAAGTGAGAACTTTATGGCTAGCTTGCATAGTTGGTCTCAATAGATTGTGAATGGCTTTATTTCTGTGAATAACACTCTCTATCCTTTGGGTAAATAATAAAGTTTAGCAGCTTAAGGTAGACTCATACTGCTGACTCTCTGGCTTTTTTCCCCCCAGTATAAAAAAAAAATATAACAAGGAAAAGAAGCTGCTGCACTCAAAGCTGCTGACTGTACTGAAATGCAGCTCAGCTTTCACTGGAGCGCCATCCCCCCAGGCCCATTAGACTTGCTAAGTGCTATCTGCAGGTCTGCTCAGGAGTACTGAGAGTCAATCTTTTATTACTATCTTCTGAAAATTACTGAAAAAGATTTCACAACCTAGAAAAAATGTTAGGAATATGAATGAAATTAAGCCCATCTGGTCCAGTAATTATTTAGTACTTTTCACGAATAAGAATTCCTCTTGGGATACTCCTCCTCTGTTGCCTCAAAATCTTAGTCAAATATTCATTAGCTAAATAACTGGGTTAGATTTACTGTTTTGTCCTGAAGGTCTAGCAAATTTAGGCTATGTTGATTTTCTTTTTTTTTTTTTTCCCCCCCAATGTAAAATTAGTTTAATTTTCCTTACTGTTAATAAAGCCATTTAAAGCATCCTTCAGTAATATAGTGAAAGAAGGTCTATAGAATGACTCTTCTGGTAACATAAGTTACCTATTGTCACACATGTGGAGAGGAAAAAATGACGCAGTGAAGCCTATTCAGGAGGAGTATACCTATGATTCAACAAGCAGGGTATCACTTTTACAGAACACACCTATCCATCACTCTCTAAATGACTAAAGCATTAATAAACTATTTTTTTTTCTTTTTTCAGTGCAGTTTCATCTTTTTAAGAAAGAGTAACACTCAGTGAGGCACCTTGCCACTGTGCTGCAACCCTCTTGCTGCTTGATGCCTGTAGACACATCTGTCTGGCTGATTTCATGCTTCTCTCTTCTCCCTCACTTCAGCAGACCACTAGACCACAACCACAGGCACAGTGGGGAAATGTTTCTGTGATGTGGTTTCTGAAATTTGGCTCAGTTTTTCTTTGCTTGGCAAAGGCTTATTAATTTCCGTGCTCTGAGCCAAGCCTGTTCCCAGTCAAAGATAGCTATGTGAATACATTTGAGTGCTGAATTTGGCTTTTTGTGTTCAGCTGTTTTCACAATGACTTTTTCTGACTCTGCACTCATTCCAGCAAATAAATTCAATTTTTAGTAAGTAGACTTGCCACTTAACATTTTTTTTTATTAATAAGTAGATTTATTCCTACTTCGCATTGATTTTTTTTCCTTAAATTAAAAATCAAAATATCGTTTCTAAAAACTGTATAAAGTTCACACTAGATTAAATTTTCAGGTGAACACATTGTTCAGCTTTCATAGATTTGCACCAGTGATGCCAGGTGCCTCCTATAAGTAGTTTAAATGTTACTTATGTGATAATAACAGGTTTTCAAAGCAAAAACCTAGCATCATTTCTAAACAAATTTTTTCCACAATGCAGACATTGACAGCTGCACAAAGGCTACGCCACATAAATGCTCTGGAGGTCCCCAGTCCAGCCCCAGTGCAGCGGGCTCAGCACTCAGGTCAGACCAGGCTGCCCCAGTGACTTTATACAGAAGGTGTCCCAGGGCAGACCCCTGTGGTACTCCACTGCCACCAGCCTCCAGGTAAACATGACCCATTAATGACTGTTCTTTGAGCCCAACCATCCAACTGCCTTTTAACCAACTATCTGTCCACTCAATTACGCTGTAATGTCCCAAATTAGTTACAAGAATATTGCAGAAGACGCAGTTGGAAGCCTTGCTAAAGTCAAGGTAAATGCCATTCCCTGCTCTCCCTGGTCCACAAAGCCAGTCATTTTAACATAAAAGTCCATCAGTCAGGTCAGGCATGATTATTGCCTGAAAAAATCCATGTTGCCAATCACTTCCTTCACCTTCATGTGCCCAGAAATGTCTTTTGAGAGGACTTGCTCTGAGTTTTTTGCCAAGGATCAGCGTTCTGGGGACTGCTCTATTGGAAAAAATTGTTCCAATTTCCATGTAAAATAAATGGTGTTGCATTTCCTTCTATACTACTAGATGGATTTGAAATCTTCAAAGTGGATATAACATTTTGTTAATTACTCAACTTCATTTTAAGTTGGTGTCTTCAGGAATACCATTCATCAGCTTCCACTTTTTTCATGAGATCTTTTGTCTATCACTTGACAGTGAAATTCAAGGCTTGGGCTATAAAATCCCACTAAAGCTGCTGAAATCTGTAAAGATAGCTGAGGGAAAGTTTGTTTTGTTTTCCACAAGACAAGTGGCGACCATAATTCATTCATTTGAATTCATTATCAAAACAATGCCTTTAATTGAATTTATTATTAGAATTGTACATATATAAATGCTTACATAATTTCAACTATGTTAAAGAAATCTGAGTTACGGTTTTAAATGGTAAACATGAAATTAGGAAATACTACCTTTAACATTGCTTTCTACATTAAACCTGTTTGGGGTATATGCTCAATCCTAGTATCCACGAATGCCTACTGAGATGTCTGAAAGCTGGTTTTGCAGGAAAAGGTCACTTAACATTTCCAAACTTCAACTCAGAAAAAACTATTTTTTTTTTTTAGCATATGGTTTTTTGCTTGCTCCTGTTGTTTTTATGCTGTGATTGTAAACTGTGACAGGGACTGTCTTTCTATTCTAGGTTTAGACAGCATCTGGGGAAATGCAGCCCTGATGAATGACTGAGACCCCCAATAGTGAAAGGGAACAATATGTTAACAGATACACCTATCTGCTAAGTTCTGAGACACTTGTAGGTTTTGTGACACTGCCCAAACTGATTTTGCAATCACTTTCTTTTCTTCCTTCTCCATACCCATACGGTTTCATATGATGAAATGGGGACTGTAATTACTTGGACTGCCCATATATGGCTCTGGGAGATAGTTAACAAGAACTCAGATTTTCTTCTCCCTGCCTCCCTCATACTGCAGGGAAATACATGAATTCTGAGGGGTCCTGCAGCAGAAAAATGAGCTAAAATGCAAAAGATGCCAGTTTATAGCATTTTATTTAAAATCAATAGTGATCCAAGATACACTAAGGTTTTTGCCAACACTTGGACATCCATTTTTTATTAAGTGTCCACATGTTACTAACACACAGCATTGTCCAGAGAGCATCACATTAGCAGCTTCTCCTCATGAGAACAAGAAAAGAGAAGAAACCTATGTGCAAATGGTGGGCCAAATGTTTTCTGTTCTATTAGGTGCCAGTGGTGCTTTCTCAATGTAAGGCAACAATGGCAGAGGTTGTAGTCTCATTTCTCAACTTCTCAACTTAAAAGAAGTCAGTGTTGTTGTTTGTTTATTTTTGTTTGTTTTTCATATTCATCACAGCCTGAACTTGAAAAGCAGATGGGACAATTCACCATTTACTTGCCTGAATGAGATAACATCAGAGATGTCTCAAAAATATCTGATTATGTATGTCCTTTGTCTTATCCTCTTTAAGATTGTCTTGGACCCTAAATCAGATTTGATAAAATATTTGAGGATTTGGTTGTGACATGAATGATTGTCTCTTCTGTGCTTGCTCCAATTCATAGCCAGTGCTGAACAAATGCCTTATTTGCTGTCATTCTTTGACTGTGTGACTAAACCAGCAAAATTATCCTTATTGCAACCACCCCTTTTTAGCCTTATGAAGGATCATGCTGATTTTTTCTGCTCTAGATTACTTTGACCATATATACAGAAGAAGATAAATTCCATAGTTGAGAAATCATAATAAAATGAGAAGAAATGATTATAAATATCATAATTTGTGGATCAGCTTGCATAGATTTTGGACTATTTTTGTTTTATGTAACTTTAAAGCACAGTACTAGTAGATGACACACAAGGACTTAAAACTGTATGAGATTCTAGTTATTAGGAAGAAATAAAAGACCACAGAGGATAATCCGATTTAGTCTTAAAGGTTGGAAAAATTGGAAATTACATCTTGAGGTCAGAAGTAACTGGCAAAAAACATTTACAGAAGTATCTTCTTGTGAAAGTTAAGCCAAGAACTCATGAATACTTGGATACACAGTTAAGATATACATGCTAAGAAGAAAATTAGGAGCTCCAAGCTTTGCAAAGTAATTTCTTCAGGGGTTCATTAAAATATTAAATTAAGATGCCCACCCTGTTGCACCCATTTACCAGTCACATGTTGAAATTTGAAAGGAACAATGTGGCTAATAGGTTGAGAATTTTACAATTGATTTCATAAGCAGGAAAGCATTACCAAATGAAGAGAAGGTTCAGTGAAGAGTAACAGAAATGGTCAGAAGGATGGGAGTAATTATAAGTTACAATTAAAAGTGCTAAATGCATCAAACTTAGCAAAGGGTTGACTGAGGCATAATGTAACTAGTCACATATTTAAAAAACAAACAGTTAAACTCAATATGATATGGGTAAAGTAATAATGGAAACATTTGGCTAAACATCAGTAAAAAGCGAGAATAAATGTTTTCTGGTTTTCTCAATGAAAAATAAAGGAAGTTGCATAGCCTGGGAATATTTTGTACATAAGGCATCATTGTAAAAGTGCAGATGGATTGTACAACTTGGTTGGCCACCCCCTTTAAAAAAAAGAAAAGAAAAGAAAAGAAAAAAAAAGGGTTTGCTGCATTTTTTTTTTTCTTTTGGTAAAGAGAGACTGAAAATTCTTAATAATACCATCACTGAAAAGGTAATTACATTTCAAATAGGTCGTGACACAATCAAGAAAGAGCTCCTCACTGTTAGTGTAGCTACCACTGACTATAACAGCAAGCAAGTGCTCTGGGGAATTATCATGAGCTATGGCATTCCTCTGATTTGCTGGATAGGGTTGCTGCAGAAAGCAATTCTGACAAACACAACCCATCCTGTGGTCCCATGGCCATTATTCAAACCCCTCCAAAATCATCAGGACCCTTTCCACTGACTTAAGTAGACTTCAACATTGTCTTCTAGTGAAATGAATTTATAGCTAGCACCCAAAGTTCAGGAAAGCTCAGAGGACAAGGTCCTGACCTTTTATGCCTAACAAAGAGGGGGGAAAAAGTAAGGGAGGAGGCCAGGCAGGCCTTGTAAAGAAGAACAGCAACTTTGAGACTTTCTCCCCTGAGGCATTATATGAGCTAATGATACATGCTGGGGCCCTGCTCCAAACTGATGGTGAGGGGAATAGGGATTGTAGAAAGTTCGATCAAGGAAGAGGGAGGAAAAAGAGCCTGGCACAGCAGAGGGCAATGAAGAAAGCAGTTGGTGGCCCTTCTCTCCCACTTTCCTATTTCCATTACAAATTCAAGCAAAAATGAAAGAAAAAAAAAAAAGCAGAGGAGACAAAGAGGAAAGGCTTTGCTTTGGTGCCAAGAGGAAGGACATTGCCAATTATGAGGAAAAAAATTAATGCAAATCACAGACATGTAAAATGCTGTGGCTTGTATTCTGCTACTGTAGCAGCATATATTAGAATACAGTGAACTTCAAGGCTGTTAGGAAGCCAAAGCTTCTCTGAGCTACATAAAGACTGGAAAGATTGGGATATGCATATGATGTAATAAATGAGGGGGAAGAAAGATATGTTTTCATGTTTGATCTTTTTCAGCAGATAATGACATGCGGTTCTTTTTCCCATTAAAGCACTGAAAGCAGTAGCCACTAAGCATCAGAGAGATGTATTCCTGAACCTGATGTAATCAGATGTAATACTGAATCACAAAAAGAGAAATAGTGTGGTGGCAAGCGGTGTGCGCCCAGTGAGCAGTCCCCTCATTCTCTTTGTCACTCAGCAGCACACAACCAACCACCCAGGAGGGTCCCACAGGCTGCTGTGTTTGCCGCCAACACATGACACTGACTTCAAGTACTGGAAATGAAAATTTGGAGCGCATCACACATTCTGTCCCCCTATTCAGTTTTAGGGATTTTAATGTCATTTGCTCTTATGGGGCTTGTGCCTCACAGAGGTGGAGACACAAGCCTACATCTGATTCTGCCACTGAAAAATCACGTGATATGCCACAGCCCTTCAAACATATTGTACTATTGAAGGCACAGAGCAACCACATGCCACAGGCATTTCCAATTTGTTCAGCAGAATTTTTATTTCCTCTTCAGTGGGATATAGAGGCTTAAGTTAAATTTCTTTTTCCCAGATGCATCTATCTACCTACCTACCTATTACACTACGTAAGAGACAAAGCTAAAAAGATGGCAGTTTCCATTCCTAAAGTAAGCAAATAAATCAAACGGAAAGTGAAAAGCAAGAAGTGACCCAAGTTATTAATAAACACCGATTTTGTTAATTTGATGAAATAATGAAATATTGTTATAATTATGAATAGCTATTCCATACAGCCATAGGTACACCTGTATATACTGATAAGTTAACACTGAAGAGAAGGCTTTTGCTAAGATAAAACTTTCTGATTAAAGTGAAGGATCCATAACCAGAAAATATGATTAAACATGGGCATGGAATAAATGGCCCTGTCTTACTCAGGAGATTCCAACTGCCTGGATGAAGCAGAATGGGTGGCATAGAAAGGGATTATGAGGAGAGACGGGAAGAAACAGAACATCCACATCAGAAAATTGGTGACATCCATAATAATAATAAGCTTGCATGAGCAGTATTTTAACCTAAGATTACACAGAGGGCACCTTAAAATTTGTCTTACTGGGAGATGGCGAGTCTTGGCAGTCACAAACCAACTCTGTAACTACTGCTGAGGGGACAGTCCCTCACATAGACACGTGCCATGATCCAGATGGCAGATGTTGCTCAGTGCTTCCACCAGCAACAACTTCAGTGGAAGGATTTTGCCTCCCTGCCCCTGCCAGCCAGTCCAAGCACAAACATTTCTTCAAACGGGATAAACAGCAGAAACTGTTCTTTTAAGAAATAGAAATTCAGTTTATTAGGACTATGGAAACACAGTGCCAGACATTTACATGTATAATAATGCCATTTAAGTCCAGCCATAACATTTAGATTCTGTTTAATCCTTATGTATTTTTGTAACTGATTTTTGATGAATCAGCCTTTTAAAAATCTTTACATAAACTGTTCTTTGGATTTATATGCAAATAATACCCTTTGTAAACCTAAACGTTGGCATATATTCCTACCACAGTTTACAAGTGGTCTAACTATTTACCTTTCAGATTATCCCTAGAACTTTTGATGGTAAATAGCATCCAAAGAAAGGAAAGTGTTACTTTTCGGTGCATCACTAAAATAAACAGACTTCAGGGCCACAAAAGTCCCTCTGCTAACATGCTGGCAAGAAGGTTAATCTGAATAATATAGGTTAGCTAAAATCTGTCCAGATTATTTTCTTAGTGTATGCAATAAGAAGTGTGTGGGAAATTATCTGCATTACAAATGAGATACTTCAAAGACTGCTAGAGTGTGTCAAAAGTAATTTCATCTTTGAAATTAGTTGACTAAAATCATACTCTTACCTGGAACTGAAGTAAGATACCTGAATTGCACCAAATTCAAAACAAGCAGAAAGCAATCTTGTAAAGACCTGCTCATCTTCCCTACCAGGTCAAGTACATTCAGAAAGAGGTAAAACTGGGAAGGGGACTGTGAATATCCTTCTGCCTATGAAAGAAAGATTTCCTATTATCTTCTGTTCTACGAAAAGGGAAAGAACCTTTTATCTTCTCATGTGCCATGTGTTGCTCGTATAGTGATGGACACTTCTTAAGCTTAAGCAACTTGCTTCTAACTACTGTCATGGAAGTCTCCACGTGTAAATAATTTCCCTTGCACTACAGGTATCCACTGCCTGAAGTGGTCAAGTCAGTAAGACTACTGAAAACAAAAGTCACAGTCTGATTAACAGAATGAGCACTAAGACAAAGATCAGACGTAGCTATAGCCTTACACACAGTAAAAGGGCCCAGAGAAGGCCAATTAGACCAGAGTCCCTAATCTCACCTTTTAAAAGGAAGAGAGATTCAAACTTGCGTCACCTCAGATTTCCAAGAGATCTTCCCACACGTTATATTGCAGATGACAATCCAAGCTATCATTTCACTGAAATGTCTATAAACACTCATATTGCATTTTGGTTCAGTGTATAATTAAGTGCTCATATGGAGGCTGTCAGGTACACTCAACTTCACTCCCTCAGAGTAAAACCTTCTGCTTAACATACAAAAACACATTGCTACATTAACCAAAATACTGCAGCCCTGACATCAACTCACACAATTTTCAGCTAGTACATTCTATATAAACACCCTCACACTATGCATTTGAAATGCAAACATACAGGATAAGACATAATGAAATAATATACTATATATTTACATAGTATAATATAACAGAAAGATAAAACACTATTTTATCTTCCTCATCAGCAAATCAAGTCTTAACAGGCACTAAAAATATTTGCGATTTCAGGAGACAGACTTTAAAGAGTTAAGACAAAGCTCTATACAATACTGAAAAAGCTAGCAAGTGTAACAAGGTTTATCGGGGGAGACTTTTAGCTCATTCTCACACGTATTCTTTAAATCTACTTTGTCCCTTGGTGGTGCAGAAGCAAATTAGCAGCATGAGAAAAGTACGAGGGAAAACAGAAGGTGTACATTAATTTCACTCCTAATTATTAATTAATTTGCTCAGGGTCTGCTGGAATAATCAGCAGTTGAACAGCTTCACTTGTTCCCAATGAGCTGATGCAGTGTCTCTGTTTAAAATTCCAGCAGGATCACAGTTGCAGCAGGTTGAATAGTAATGACTGCAGGGAGTTTGAGCTTAGCCCTGGCTTTTCTTCCTTGGGACCTGCATGACATGCTTTTATACTACCACGCATGATTTAGATGATGAAATAGATGTGATTTCTTTCTGATCACTGAGTTACACTAGCACAAAACTGAAGAGAAGGAGGATTCCGGTGAAGTAGCTCCATTGGTCCTGTGTTACTTCAAAATCATATGAGTGTTAAGACAAAGCCAGTGTTACTGACATTGGAAAAATTATCCAGGACAAATTAATCTGTATTGGTGTATTATGTTCATAATGTATTATGAACCAAGGCTTTGGTCCTCTGACACAAGCAACCTGTAGCGTTGGAAGATCACAGGTTCTGGTAACTTATTAAATAAATGTTCTTTGACAGATGATGTGAAAGGCTGGCTGAAGTTTTCCTACATGTTGCCTCTCTTTCTGATGAAACTTCTAAAATACAGAAGATACAAGCAGTTCCTTGTACATTTGATCCAGATTGCCTTTCACTCCCTTCTGTGCCCCACGCAGGTTGTAATTTGTTTGCTTTAACGTCTGATAAAAAGCCTTTCACTTACACAAAATAAGTTACAAAGAAAAGAAACTGTTATGCTTGTATAAAAATATGACACATCTTCTACATTCTATCCTTATTATATTATTCTAGATATCACTGACCTAGAGAGAATTGAGTAAAGAGGCACACGTGAATATGGAAAACATTTAGGACCAGATTCAGAAGGAACTCTGCTATAAACAAATTTTGGTAAACTTTATACCCCAAACTGAAAATTATGATGTAACCTCCTGTTTGGCTCTGAAGATCCCAAATGCCTGCACACTTCTTTCTGTTTCAAAGTCTCACAGTGCTTACTGATGCTATCTAACTCAGCCCTAGAAACTTGGAATTCAACACAAACCTGCTCCTAGGAAAGTTTTATAGCTGGTGAGGAGTAAGGTAGTCTAAGCAGGACTTCCTTCTACTGCTGAGTATTTGTGAAGGAGGTCTGAATCTGCCAAAGAGGAAAGGAAAGCCAACGACGGGGAGCTTGGCTCTGCAGTCACTAGGACACTTGTATAGGAGTAAGATGTGGGACTGTCTCTACTGTCAGGATTGATCATGTATTTTATATTAAATAGTTACTGGACTTAAGAGTAATAGAAGTACTGACACTCCCACATCAGTACCTAACAACAATGCTACAGTCAAGCTTCATCTCTTTCCAGCTACAGGAATTTAGCATTGCTTTGGCAAACTTCTCCTCCCTGTGGTGCTCACATTACACACTGCTGATAGGAAGTTAGCTGAGAGAGGAAGGTTTGGGGTCCCTCAGGCTGGAGGATGCCTAATATGCAGATCTACCATGGGTTATGTCTTTTCAGACAAACTAGGCACAGGCTGAAAAAACACCAGGAGCTTTGCCTAGCTATTCAAGCAGTCTTGATGGGTGCTTACTCTCAGGAGAGAATATGGACTCTGGATACCAAAAGTAGAGGCATGTGCCTGCAGCCCTTGATAAGGCATCTAAACTCCAGAGCAGGATTTGAGGGACAGTTCTCATTTCGTATTTTCTACCTGCGTCTTTCTTTTTCAATATGTGGGGGGAAGGCATAAAAAACCTAGGTAAAAATGAGCTGAAGGCCTTGGGCCACTGCACCTTCCCATGTACTGCCTAAAAAATTCTATTTCTATGGTCCCTTTTGGCTACCAGGTCCCATATGGAATCAAGTCCCTGAAATGACAGCCATACAGTATATTTCTGTAAGTAATTAGTCATCCGCAGAGGACAGCTCATCTCAGTAAGTTAGCCAAGTATTTCAGTTTCTCATGGATAGGAATTGGAGCGTCCTGGTTAAAGTGCAAAAAAATTCTATATACGGTTAAATAAAAGAAAGAATAAATGATTCACTTCTGCAAAATAAGATTCTTGGCATCCACTGCCTTCAGGAACAATTAAGAATGTGCAATAACCCTGAGGACTGATCTTCCAATAACCTTTGAGGCAAAGCATTACAAACATAAGCTAATTTTAAAAATCAGGTGTAAGCCCCATAAAATTCTAAGCAGAGTGTATTTACTGTTTTACACCAAGATCTATGTTTGTATAAAACTTCATGAAAATTGCACCTAATTTACCATGGTTTATTTCCTGAATTATAACTAGAAAGGGAATAATCATTTCCCTATATTTTTATATTATTTTCATCACAGTAGGTAACTCACTTGTAATAAAAAAAGAAAGCAGCAGCTCTGTTTTGTAATGCTATGTTTATTGTATTGAGTAATATGCAATATAATACACATCAATACCATATGGTGCATAAGCAGTAAAATAAAGAGCATGAAACACGATGGCATTACAATTATTTAGTGCTACAAACACTATAAAGTATCAGAGCAGCTAGCAAAATTATGCTGAAAACTAATCAGGAATGTATTTTTTACAGTTTTCTGAAAACTTTGCCAAGAACTACTCAGCTGTGAGTATATCCTTAAAACTGGGGTTGAATTCTCCACTGGTGTAATTTAAGATGGGACCATCAGCATAAATCAAGTTAATCAACATACTCCAGCCTAGAGTCTACATCCACAAGAGTTCTTCCCTTCAGATACTGCATTATTCTCCAGTGCAAGCCCAGGAACCTGAGTTAAGCAGGAGTGCGCCAAAAGGGAAATAGATTTTAAAATAGTAATTATCACATTATTAGCATACTTTGCATTGTGCTCCAAGGATTCCAAGCAGTCTTCAATCAAGTCATTACAATTTCACAAACCCCATTTGGCAGATGAGATACTCATTAATGTGAAAGGACTGAAGATTACACTCAGACTTACTGAAACAGGATATGTTCACTGGAATGGGTTGCCCAAGGAAGTTGTGAATGCTCCAACCCTGGCGGTGTTCAAGGCCAGGCTGGACAGAGCCTTGGGCAACATAGTTTAGTGTGTGGTGTCCCTGCTCATGGTAGGGGGGTTGGAACTAGATGATCTTAAGGTCCTTTCCAACCCTAACTATTCTATGATTCTATGGTCCTATGACTGTAAACCCAAGTTATCAAGTTCCGACCCCTATCGTTAGCTGACTTCTCCCACCCTAGAATCACAGCTCTTTCCCCCTCAGCAGCACTTGTACACTGCAGGTCTGGTGCAGTAAATAAGACCATTCAGAAGTTTGGAAAAAAGGTATCTATCTCCTGAATCAAGCAACCTGAGGCCCAACTTGTGGATTTAAATAAGCTTCTGACTCAGGAGAACAAGGACTCACCGTAAAAAAAAAACTACCATTTTTTCCGGTAGTTGCCCCAAACAGATATGCATAAGCAGAATACTGTGGATGGAGGAGGTGGTTCCCTTAAAAGAAAGTGAAGGGATGAGTTTTCTGAAATGAAGATTCTATGATTCTATGAAAAGGGGTGGGGTGGGGAAGAGATATTTTTTGCAGGCTTTTCAATTTTATTCTTTGTTTGCAGGGAGAGATGTCATGTCAAACAGGCTGTAATATTTGAAGTCCCAATCGGTGGGATGCAAGACCTGTCAAACTGATTGTAGCTTTGCGCTTTTGCACCCTAAAGCACAGGCAGAGAGACCTAGTAATTTCTGTTATGACTGCTCTGTAGACAGATTTCTTCATTTTGCTGCAAGCCATACAGCTTTCACAATTATTTTTTTTCCTCTCAAAATACTAAAATAGAGTAATACATGGCTAATATTTTACTTACTTGCCAGTATGTTCTGAGGACAGTGATGCAGTGTGGGATAAAATATGCATTATGAAATTTGTAACAGTTACTGAGGAGATGTATCAAGATACAGAAGTATTTGTCTTATTTCTTGCTGAAATGAGTCTGACTCATAAAACTATGTCTCCATTGGAATTTTACTCATGCCATAAGAGCACTAAAATAAATACCAGTGAAAATATTAAGCATTCTATTTGTTACTTAGCGATTATTATACATGGTAGAGAAATGTATTTGCAGATTTACAGAATCTAATTCATCCTTAACATGAAAATTCACTGGAATTGTACCAGAGATGAGGGCGGATATCAACTTCAATAATGCAAAACTGTTTGGTTTTTTTTGTATGTGAAGGCATTGAGGACTGGTGTTTTCCTTCATCCATCTTTCTCTACTTCAGACATGGTATTTGTTCAGAGAAGCTCCAAAAACTCTCCTCAGATGTAAGATTATGTTAGGATCCCAGACATTATCTAAGTGAAATAAAAGAGAATGTAAAAAAAAAAAAGTGCTTTCTGGAATTTAAATAAGCAGTGTTGTTACCAAGCAATGTTTTTGCTCTTTCTTTAAAACATCACTTTGATGTTTGAGGAGGTCACAGTTTGCTAGGACACAAAATATTTGAAAAACAAAGTGTACAGCTCATGTTGCTGAAAGTACACAACAGGATGGAAAAGCACAGGCCAAATTCTGTCCTCCTGGGCAAGCCTTACAAAAGAGTATAGTTTCAAATGAGCAGCAAAGAGTAAAATTTGCTTACTTTTCAAGCATTTTACAGCATTCCAAAACTGAAGAGAACAAAGTTTTCTATGTGTCACACCTGACTAGATTCATCTGTACTTTTAGAAGAAACTCATAAAACAAAACTATAACTTATATTAACGAAAGAATATAAATCAACAGTTTACATAGCAAAAGTCTCAAGAATTCAACTCCCTGCAAATATTAAGATTACAGAAAGCACTTGGTGTGATGGTGTAGGAAGGAAATTGCATTATGTTTGGTAGTGGGATTCAGAACTGTAACAGGACAGCCCACTGGATAAGGAGAGCTGTAGTTTACCTGGACAGGTACAATTTTCAGAACACAGATAAAGGAAGTGTGGTAGCTCAACAGAAAAAGGATTTTAGCTTGATAGTATGGATGGTATAATAAAGTTATAGCAATGACACATTTTAGGACAGAGAGAAAGCCAAAAAGGAATAAGTCAGTGTCTGCAACAGAACACCACATCAGCAGCTCAGAAGAATTGATGAATGAATTCTGAAATGTCAGCATGACAGGTGCAGAAATTAACTTTACTCTTGGGAGGAAATCTGAAGGAAGTTACTTCAGTGATACCACACAGAAGATGAGCACAAAATCAAGAAATTATAAAATATGCAAGTTCAGCATATCAAAACACTGGTTTGCAAGGTAGCACAGAGAGTAACTGGGGAAGATAAAAAGAAATTCAGGCAATTCTATGGCACAGGAATATTCATGTACAACTACAAAAAAGGCTATCAGGTTTGCTGAGCAGACTCCTTAGGAAGTGCAATGCAATGAAACTTGTTAGCATAATTTAAAATCGTAGGTTTTGTGCTCCATGCACGCATTTAGGTGGGGAGATTCCATTTAAAACAAATGCAGTTTCTTTCTTACTTTTCTTTCAGGATGAGACATTCAGCTCTGAAAGTGTGAGAGGATTTGGGAAGTCCATCTGAACCAGTGAAGACTCATAGGGAAGCCTCTGCCTCCATTTTGCACCTCATTTGGTAGCACAGTCATTGGCAGCTATTCAATCCCCTTTCTCAAATGTCACCCTTCTCAGACAGCAGTACCAGAACTCGGGTGCCTATCCTGGATGTGTTGTGGAAGCAGATTTGAAGCTGACAGAAGACTTACAGGCACAAGAAATACCTAATATTATGCAGTCCTGCAGTAGAAGCTGAAGGAGAGGAGAACCCTGCTGCAGAGATATCTTTGCTGGCTTCTATGATTCTCCATTCAGGCTGCAGCTGGGATCTGCAAGTCCCTGACCAAGTAACTGTTAGCAAAATGAAAGGAGAAGAAAGATCTTTAAATTGTTTCATATTTCTAGTGTTGATGTAATTGTCTTGCCTCATAGCAAAAACATTTCACAATAGTGCAAAATGTATTGAGTCCAAGGTAAAGGGAGAATTAGAGATTAGAGATTCTTTCAGAATTAAAACTCTGTGATGATGCTGTGAGATACGGTTCACCTGAGTGACTCTAGCAGTGATTATAAATGATGCAGATCAAATGGAGGAATGGAACTGCAGGGAATCCTACAGACAGGTTACGATCTTCCTTCAGTGATCACAAGTTCTGAAGTGCTAACATAGTGCCCACACGTGAGCTAACTTCAGAGAACATACACAATCCAGACTTCACTGAAGCCCATGAAATGTATAACTTTAACTGCAAACAACAGTAAAATGTTTATTTAAAATATTAAAAACTTTAGCAATATTCTTTTAGCTTTTGAATTTTTACCAGACAAAAGAATAAGCAATCCCATCACGCCAGAGCAACATATTTTCTTCATGTTCTGTAGTGATACTGTACATCATATCTCCACAACTGCAATACCTATGCCATCAAAGTTTGATTTTAGCACATCATAAATATCCGTAAGTACATTTACACTGAAAGAAATGCATATTACATGTCAATACAATCAAGTCAGACATCCGTGCAACTCCTGAATATTGCTGCCACCTTCAGGAAACACATGCTAAAAAAAAGACCAAATGCTAATTAGAAAAGAAATGGAAAATAAATTAGAGATTTATGATGCCACTTGGTTATTATATTGTATTTCTGTGAAATTAATTTTTATAATGGCATGTAAAGATAATTTTATTATCCTCAATTTCCAATAAAGACGCAAGTCCAATGTTAAGAGACTTGCCAAGGCCAGTGGGAGCCAGTGACATGTATGTTCTTCACTACTTGAAGTTTCACCAAGAAAGATTTGTGGATCAGAAAAGAATTTGATTGGCATTTAGATATTTATATTGTCATTGAAGCTTAGTTTGTCTTTGATTCATTTAGGCAGTTACTTAGCATAGCAGTGTAGATTTTATTGCCTGCACTGAATCTCAGTTCCAGTAGTTACTTTTACAACCACACACAGATTATCTACTGAAAACTGCATCATAAAATACAGATGAAAAAATTAGTGTCTATATATTCACTAAGTTAAAATTTTAACCAATAACATTCCTGATTATTACTGGGTGCCTTACAATGTTATATGAGAATCTTATTGATTTCCTGTCAGTTTCTCACTTTTCTCAGACAAAAGAAATCATAAATAGCAATGTAAGATCTTCAGTCTTTAAGAAATGTCAGCACTACTGAGGCTTAATTAGTAAATAAGTAAACTAACCCAATTTTAATTTTTGATTCCTGTAAGAGCTTGCATGCATCTCATACTGGCTTAGCTCTCAGTAGTAAGGCACAAGCTCAGGTGATATAACTTTAGACAAAAATCGTAATACCTATTTTGTTATGGAACCAATGTAAATTCTGTATGGGTATGTTTTGCTGATAGTATGAAGTGATCCAGCATGCAACCCTCATGCCCATTTACCCACCAGTTCCTTATTGTTTGTTTTAACGGAAACATCTAGTAATGGGTTAGTATTTCTAGTATGTCCCCAGAGTGCGCTGGGCGGAAAGGACAGATGGTCTCCAAAACAGAAAATTTCCTTTGGAGATTATTTAAAAAGACGTTCCCATCAGCTGTAATATTTTAAGCAGTTTCCTTTTTTATATTTATGGTAAGATTATGATCTAATGAAGTTTCAAAATATGCTCATTGTTCCTCCAAATTTGGGAAACTCCCATGAATAGTGATGGGAGAGGGCAACAAATGCCACAGTGTTCATAAAAGGGTTGATGAAGAGTCTTCATCTTTACTTGGGGGCTCAAGAACTGCTTAAGGGATGTAAGAGTATTCAGAAAAGCGTGATAGGCTTCTTCTGTTATCTCCAGAGCCAGATTTCACACTTACTTCTCCTTTCCTGACACTTATCTTAGTCCTATCCCCTGTCTAAAGTGGGGATATCCTGGACCCTCCTGGTCTTGATTTAGCTGTGGACTAGAGTACAGAGAGTTTGGTTTGGTTTGATCAAGTGTAGTTTGCCTTCCTCTTCAGTTCTTCTTTGATATATACTCCTTTGAAAACCGTATCAACCAATGAATAGCATGACTGGGATTCCAATACAGACTGGTTATGGTAAGTTATTCTATCAAACACCAAAAAATAATCCCCTCAGTCTGCTTAAAAAATAACAAAACCCAAAAAAACCTAAAAAAACCCCCCTCAAAAACCCTTTAGGTTTTGAAAAAAAAAACAACCAACCAACCAACCAAAAAAAAAAAAAACCAAAACAGTAGGAAGGCCCTACATTGCTGAAAGTCTTAGTTAAACATTCTTGGAGACACTAATAGCTGTGCACAAACTACATAAAATCAAAATCTCTCCACACCTTTGTGTGCCACCCAAAAAATGGTGGTCTTGTGGGCAGTTACAATGCAAGAAAAGAGGTCAGGGCAGACCAGCAAGGAAAGAGAGGAATTATGTCCCTGGTGTAAGGACACTAGCATTAAGACCAGCTGTTCCCACTACTACCATTAGCTGTAAAGAAGATTCCTTTGTTGTCCACTTTCACCCTTCCTGAACTGCCACACTGGAGAAACTGCAGGTACACTTTGAATTTACAGAAATTTGGAGTAAACTGGTAATTCAAATTTGGTACATG
Organism: Nestor notabilis; assembly: GCF_000696875.1. Taxonomy (NCBI): domain Eukaryota; kingdom Metazoa; phylum Chordata; class Aves; order Psittaciformes; family Psittacidae; genus Nestor; species Nestor notabilis. The sequence goes on along the minus strand of NW_009925330.1, from coordinate 2,936 downwards.
TTCAAGGTATGGAGAGAAAATCTTATTAGTCATCAGGTATGGAAATTAACCTCCTCTATAATACTTAATTGACTCACATCTCCATAATGTTTCACAGTTTGAAACTTTGCTTATCCTATATACTACACACTGCAAGAACTGGTGCATCTGATGTTTCCTCTATGCTTCTAAAATTAATAGAAGTCAGCACTGTGACTTTCTATGAATGCTGAAATCCTAAAAAACCTTGTCCATCTTATGTCTTCTTGAGCTAGGGTTAGAAGCCAGAGGTCTTCCTGGTTGTGCAACCAGAAGAGAACAACTGGACTATTTTTGCCAATGAGAAGTATGCCTTAGTTTAAGAGACTGTGGAATCTCAGCAGCATGAAATTGGCATAAGCAATTTCACTGTAATTGCAACATCTCTCTCATGTGACTGACATGCATCCATGTAAACATAATGATCTTCTGAACAGTGTTGCTCACTCTGGAGCATCACCCTCAGAAGGTATTTGCCTGGATGCACACTAATGATCACGCTAAATGGCACCTGAGATCTGTCAGTTTGGCTCAGGAGAAAGGGCTGTGTGTTCTAATTGCTACAAAACATATGGCAAGAGAAGCTGGAGGAGATCCAGAAGGTGGAAGAGAAGAGAAAGGAATGAAAGGGTTTCAGAATCACTATAGGTACCATGAGAACTTCTGCGATACCACTACAATGGAAATTTGTTTTATAAGGTACTTTATAAGATAGAAACAGCATGCTAAAATGAAGGCTTTTTCGTAAGGACTAGGAATGCTGAATGTTATGTATATTGAGTTCCTTTATTCCATACCAGCGATGAAATTGAGGTGCTGTCATCTGAATCAGTGCTTGTGAAGCAGTAGAGCAATTATAAGTGTTGGACAACACTTCTCAGTTGGTATGGGGACAGATAGGAAGCAAACTGCACTGCTGTCTGTGAACTAAGAGCCTGGCATGGATGAAGAATAAGCTGCTGTCACTTGTAGCCCATTCTGAACAGCGCACTTAGAAGGTGTAGAGAGCGCACAGCTGAGCTAACAGGACTCTGGTGAGTTTACTGAAGATCCTTCTCATGCAGTAGCCAGCAGACAATTATTCCACTTTTTGTTTTTTAGGAACCTGAGGGCACCGGCCACTTCAAAGCGCTGGAGGCAACAGCGTTAAAGGTACTCCCAAGACTCCATTCCAACTGATCAAAATCTTGTTTCTGAGGAGCTACCAAGTTTATGTTTCAATTCCTGAATCATCACTTTTCAATTCAAACATTGCATTTTACACGCTTGACCCCAATGTGCTAGTGGTTCTGTGAGAGAGTGGATCCCCTCGTTTACGTAGAGCTCTATTAACTGAAGGGGCTATAGATTCATTTAAAGGAACATGTCATCATGGAAGATTAGCATTACTGACGTTATCAAAATCATTAGAAAAAAGTAGGAGTAAAGGATAAAAAAGCTGTGTCACCTTGAACTGAAGTACTTTCAAACATCATTACGAGCATTTATTAGAACTCGTTTCTGGCTTGTTATAGTTAAACTAATTGAAAATTATTTCAAATAAAAATGCCTTCACTGTTTTGTGTTACGCATTTATTTGTCAAATAGTTAAAATACTATTTGTTCTTTTTGTTGTATTTCCTCCATCTCAGCAGGGGATGGAGAGTTGAAGAGCACTGGAAAATACCTTGCCATTCATGTGTTTATCTATTGAGACAATCTGCTCCTCTGCTGATGTAAAATTGGAAGAAACAGCATGAGTGTTTTCCTTTGAATTCTCTGGAAAACCTATGCCACACAGGCAGCTGGGGTCCACCAGAGCTGGGCAGATGGGAGCCCTGACACACCAGTTTGAAGACAGGGAAAGCCAAAATATCTGCAGCTGAATGTTGAGTGAGTTTTGCTGGGGGTGGGTACCGTTATTGATCAATGTGTCCCAGTTACCCAGGCCATGGGTTTTCCCTTGTCATCACCTGGATGCAGGGTATAAATCATAGAATTGTAGAATACCAGGCTGGTAGGAACCTCAAGGATCATCTGGTTCAACTTTTCTAGACAAAGCATGACGTAGACAAGATGGCCCAGCACCATGTGCAGCCAAATCTCAAAAGTGACAAGTGCTGATGAATCCACCACTTTAATGGCTGACCAATCTCCTTGTGAAAAATTTTCTTTGTGTCCAGTCAGTATCTCCCCAAGAGTAACTTGTGCCCTCATCTTTTCAATGTGCCTCCTTATAAAAAAAGGAGTCTTGTCTTCTTTGTAACCACCCTAAAGATAACTCTACTTTTCAACATGCATGAAGGTTACTCACACAATCCCCTCCTGCATGTGGTTTCTCTCAATTGCATGAGAATTCTGTAATTCTGAACATTTCTGAAACATCTACTTTCAATTTACTTTTTGTTTTTCTTGGGCAGGCTCACAAATGTATGCTGGGTTTTTGTCTTTTCTTTTTTTTTTTTTTTTTTTTAAAGAAATGATTACACTTCATCTACTTAAGGTAATTGATAGGAAGTTAGTAATTTTCATTTCAGGATATAAACCACAGCACTGAGAAAGAAGGCAAAGCGCAGATCAGTCTTTCCCAGGTTAGTGCTACTCCTCGGCATCTTCGTTTTACACAGGCACCACCATGACACGCTACGAAGAAGGACCGCGGAAGCCAAAGAGCCACCGTGCAGCAAACAAGGCCGCTTCATGCTTGACGCGGTTGCCGTAGGACCTGCCGCCCTTCCCGCCTTTGTGGCCGGGAAACCCTGCTGCGACAAGCGGGGCCTGGAGCCCAAGGGCCGACACCTCCGCCACGGACTAAGCTGGAACGCCGACCTGGCTTTCAGCCCCCGGCAGGCGTTCAGCCTCCCGCTACCTCCTGCGGCCCGGCCCTCCCGCGCCCCGCCGGACTCTCGCGATGTTGCTAAGGGCCCTGCGAGAGTCTG
>NW_009925329.1:1334-22611 GCF_000696875.1 Nestor notabilis | reverse complement strand
AACCACGCAGCCACTCACTCACTCCCCCCACCATCTTCCTTCCTCCCCCCGCTCCCAGAGGGATGGGGAGGAGAATCAGAGGAATGTAACTCCCACGGGTTGAGATAACAGCACTCCAGTAACTAAGGTATAATACAAACCACTACTGCTACCAATAATAATGATAAGAGGAATAACAAGGGGAGAGGACACAACCGCTCACCACCCGCCGACCGATACCCAGCCCGACCCGAGCAGCGATCTGGGCCTTCTGGGTGACTCTCCCCAGTTTATATACTGGGCATGACGTGCTGTGGTATGGAATACCCCTTTGGCCAGTTTGGGTCAGGTGTCCTGTCTCTGCTTCCTCCTGGCTTCCCCTCCTCTCTGGCAGAGCATGAGACTGAGAAAGTCCTTGGTCAGAGTAAACATTACTGAGCAACAACTAAAACCATCGGTGTTATCAGCATTGTTCCCAGGCTGAAAGTCAAAACCACAGCACTGCACCAGCTGCTAAGAAGGAGAAAAATGAGTGCTGTAGCTGAACCCAGGACACACGTCTAAACACAGGCCTTAGAGATGCAACAAGTTTGTTAGGCAGTTGCACCTTTCCGAAAGGAAGAATGTATTAAAGATTTGACAGGCCAACATTCTGTGTCCTACGGAACAATAATGATGGTGGAAGTGTTGTGATGAAATGCCATACTGTGCTTTGTGGTGTAGGAGGTGTGTTTCAAGCACGCATTCATTCTTCATACTTACTCTTCTTTTTTTTTATCATCTTTTTTGTCATCTTTCTTTTCCTCTTTCTTTTCCTCTTTTTTCTCCTCTTTCTTTTCCTCTTTTTTCTCCTCTTTCTTTTCCTCTTTTTTCTCCTCTTTAACCTCCTTCTTTTCTTCCTGTTTGCTGTACAACATAATGTAAGGCTTAGCAATATTACTGATCTTCTAGCAGCTAAGGGAGAAGGTGGATGTTGAGGTTCAGGAAACTAGACTAGACTCAAGATGGAGTAGGACAGGGATCCAACTGGTAAAAAAGGTTTACAGGCTGAGGCCTCTCAAACTGACACCACCACACTGTCACATCAGGTAACCAGCTGGCTGATTCAGTGCATTAGTCACTTGTGCTTTCTTGATCTCTTCAGACATCAGTGTACCAGACCAATCTTAATTATATGCTTCCAGTTTATTTCATTCGTTAGAACTCAGGCATTTAAAAAGATATCTATCAAATGATAATAGAACTTGAAATGGCTCACCAAACTGTCAACCTTCTTTGTATATCCAAAACCTCAGAGACTGTCTGAAGCTTTAACGGTAATTAAATGAGATTAAGGTGAATTTCCTCTCGCGTGTCTTTTAAACTAACATGGAGCATAGGTAGAGGAGAAAAGAACCTTTGGGTTGACTGATCTTCTATTTATACATGCATCTCAACTCAAAGAAACAGTTTTCACTTCCAAGGCTGATTTCTATGTGGCAGTGAGAACTGCCACTCAAGTATTTATTTCTCTGCCCCTGACACCCCTGAACTTTGGCTTCTTTTTCAAACCTGTCCCCAAAATTAATTCCTATTTAAAAAACATACCAGGATTTCACTGCACATCACTACGCATGGCGCCTGATCTGAAGGCCAAGTCATAGTTGCTGTTGTTAGCATTAACGTAGCTCCTCAAGACTTCCAATGTCTGGCATTCTTACGAGAAAGGAAGAACTATGAGTAAACATAATTTTCAAAGGGTAGGGCCACTGTACAGTTGTGGATGTTGTTATGCAGGGAAAAGTAGGTTGAGATAGAGAATCGATCAGGAAGTCTTAGTGGTGGTGAACTGTGGAGGGGATATTTTGACAATTCCAACTTACTCCTATGTTTTGTTTTTAAAAAGAGAAAAAACATTCTTTCACACAGCATCTAATGCCAACATTTCTTTTTCTCTGAGATCTACAAACTCATCTGTCAACTACAGGTATCTTTCGTAAGTGAGTTTCTTCCATTTCTGTGGCTTCCATCCATCTCTTTATTGTGGTAACTCTGCATTTACCATAGTCCCACCTACTTGTAGATGGAAGTCACGCAGAGGAACAGGATGGCCATAATCAAAGACTGCTGCAATCTACAGTTCCCCAAATGTAGGCATTTTTTAGGTGTTTAACATAATGAAAAGCTTCCAAAAACACCTGCATCTATTTTATCAGTGCTCTTGAGTAAGGTGGAATCCAGCAACTAATAAAGCACTTGTTTGTGACTGTTCTCTTTAACAGCAATACAGTGGCATCCATTCTGTGTTTCCAGCATGTTAAAAGGAGCATGCAACTTCAGACTTAGAAAACACATCTTTGTCAGCCCCTATGAAAACACTGTCATAGTCTTTGAATGAATCCAACATTTGCATTTCTCATCTGCCAAGTACTCTGCAAATCAAGTACGTTTCAGACTGTCAGGCAGGTAGACAGACAGGTGTTGGCTGCATTTAAAAATAATGAAACATTGGAAGGATGAAAGTTTTGCCCAAGGTACATGAGTCATTGTCAGAAACAGAGTAAAAAAGCAGTATTTCAATCCTAATCGGCCCTCTGGGCCCTGACTAGCAGGCTAGGCTCCAGGCTTCTAGCACTTTTTTATACCAGTCTAAATAAAATCCTGCACATTTCTGTCACTGTTCACTGCACACTGATGTTCCTTTTTAATAGAAGTTACGCAAACCAAACCAAAAAGTCACTTCAGGAGCAAGACCACCTCTTGTTCAGGTATATGCACAATCATCTTTTGGGTTTGCAGCACCATTTCAATGTACAGTTTGAACTAGCCCATGATGGAACTATTTGTAGAGAAAACCAAGAGTTTCCTTTAAGTTTTTCTGACATAATCAGAAACTCTCATGATCATTTTTAATCTTTATTTTCATCTGGAAATCAATGAAAAAAAACAAGAACTATCATCATGAGTGAGAACAGATTTGCTGCTGGATTCTATAGAGGAGATATGTCCTCAGATAGCTGTGGTCTAAGACATGCAACAAACATTGCTGTTGAGTGATTTTAAATTACAGGAGTTCTTCACCTTTTCAAGAGATTTCTCTTTCGAGTAACACTGTGAAATATCTTGTCAAATATATAATATAAACTTCAAAGGATAGCTAGCTTCTGTCAGAGCTTCTGTTGCAATGCAAGCCTGATTATGTTCCCTGTCAATTTCTCTACATCTACACCAACAATATCTGTTGAACTGAAACACGCATTTTAAAAAGATGGTTAATTTTCATTTAGACTGTACACATTAAGTATTGAGTATTGAGTGGATACCCTGATCAGTATCCACTTCTCATTTGACAACCTGCAATTTTTGGGGCACTTGATTTGCAAGAAGCGACTAGTATGTTAAAAAGGAAAGCCACTATTAGAAAATTAATACATGCATCTCATTTAAAAATCAAATAATTAATAAATAAATTGGCAATGCAGTAAAATCAGCCAGCTGAACTAGAGGAGGTAGGGACTAAATGCTTAATCAAATTCAATTCCTGAGAGGTAAGGGTAACTTCAGACAAAAAGAAGTTCACAAGGGGCACAAAGGATGCTTTTCATACAACGAAAACTAGATCTTTCTTTATAATTAAACTATATACTTAGGAAAGACTTAGGAAGACATAAGGAGTTTATACTACAAATGTTACTAGACTGGAAAGGGAAAAAGAGGAGCTAGTAGTCTAAGGGTGTATGGAAGTCATCAGTACTTACTCTTCATTAGTGTTGTTGCTATAGTTGACATTAAACCTGGCCAAGGGCCAGCGGCTGCAGCAAGTTAAATAAAACACATTAAAGAGTGTAAAGACTGTTGGTATTTCATACACGTGTTTACTGACATGAGGGACTGACTTACTAGCTTCTCACATCTGCACTGATGAGATTAGAAAGGTCAACTTTGACTGCCACGATAAGCCCCTTTGCATAACTATTTCAAGGCACCAGTTTCTTTTTACCATGTGCTTGGAATACACATTTGTGACCACATCTGATGTCTGAAGCTTGTTCTCAGGAATATTAATGCACAGCAACATGCATTCTCAAATTCTAGCCCTGTACTCATTTGGCCATCATTTTAAGCTTTCTTCAATCCTTTCAATCCTTTCAAGTCTTCTTCACAGATGCACCGTCAAGACTTCTGGATAAGTAACAAGCACACCTACCATTTCTGCAGTTACTGTCACATGGCAACAGTGTAAAACTGAGAAGGCAAGGATGGATACTCCCAAATTCACTCCTCCTAAGAGCGTTATGTAGAGGTTTGTTGGGCCATGATCAATGTTCTCATTTCTAACTACTCTGAATCTGCAGTAGCTACTGATCCAGACAGCTGAAAAAATCAGACAACAGTCTGGCTAATTCAATAAAATGTGCTTTTGCGCTGAATTTCTAAGGAGCAGATCAAGTGAAGATAATAAGGCCATGCTGGGTCACAACAGATGAAGGTAACCTGTACCATTCACAGCCCTTCAAAGGTTCTTGCTTTAATCTGAATTTAAGCTGAGATTTTGAAACATACCAACTTTTTACTTGCTTGCCTACCAATCTTCAACTATGCAAAAAAATATGGGAGTCTGTGCTTCAAAGCATAATGCCAAACAGAAAGTCAACTTTTGTCTTGGGACTTCATTTTCCTCTTTTAGCTGGAGTTAAATTTAAAACATATGTTTATAAAATAATAAGAATTCATCAAGTCAAAAGATGGTAAACATAAAGTTTCCTATTCCAAGCCTCTGTTGCCTTATTGGAGAAATTTTAAGGTAAGACTGAACCTGCCTTCAACACCAAAGACTAAGTGCCGATGCGCTAATGAGTGTGTGCTAATTATATTAAGTCAGCAGCCAGATGATTTTCTCATTTCTGCATCAGAAGCCTTCTTTAATGTTAACAGCTGAAATCCTGAGTAGATATAACAAAGCAATGGCACATTTTGCACAATTGGTGGTTTGGAGTTTCCTAACACTTGAAGATAACGTGCATAACATTAATGTCCTGAAAAGCCACAATTAGCAATATCTTAGATTCTTGAAACAGAAATGCATTCATCCTTAGTACAGAGGAGTTTAGCAACATCAAGTTGCACAGATAGCATATCACAAAATTCCAGTTCTGAGAACCCATTCTGGTCACAGTGCATTTGAGGGGGAGAGAGAAAGTGTGCTGAAAGCCGCAATACTTGAGTTATACAAAGATTCCTGGGCAGCATTAGATACTCTGTTAGCTCCCATGCTAAGCTCCTTATCCTCTTCTTAAAATAAAACTTCCATTCTAATCACCAAGAAAATACCATAACCTTGGATGTCTTTCTTTAAAGTATAAACACATCTTACCTGTTTACTCCCCCAGGCCGCTCACGGATGCCCAGAAAGGAGCGGATGTTACTTTGCCGAGTGGACACCTCTATGAGCTCTGGCCCTCGGATACGTTCTAGGAAAGAATCAGGTCTTTGGTCTTCGTGGCGCGTGTGTCTTGTAGCCCATGACCTCACAGATACGACAAATCGTGACAGCCTGCATGGAACAGACATACAACATTGACTGAACCAGACAAGATCATCAGACAGCTTAAGTCATCCCCACAGAGTAGCCCAGAAGGATTTTTCTCCACTTTTCCACCTGCTGCAAAATTAAATTTGATGGATTAACTATATGAATCCAGTCACTTCCCACAATTTCATTCATCATCTTCTGCAGTGGATCAGGAAAGTATCTCACACATCAATGAGAAGCAGAAGCAACAGAATATTCTTTCCAAGTGGGGGCAAATCAAGTGGTTGGGGTGGGGCAGTTAACTTCTGACAAGTTTCTGACATTACGTGATAATGGGGGAATCCTGGACTGACAGAATTACAAGATATAACGTAATTAATTTATCATTGTATCATTATATATTTTTTTCTAGCCACAAATTCACATTACATATCCTTACAATGTTTTCTGTCAAAGTTCAAAAGGAAACCATACAGACTGACCTAACTTCATGCATTTCCTCAGCATTCAGTATATTTTCAGATCTGATCATGTAGAAAATACTTTACTTTTTTTTATTCACTCTAACCCGTGTGAGCTCATTCAGCATCTCAAGGATTCTAAGGTTTTTATGAGGAATGAGTGAGTAAGTGATGAGTTCAGAATCAAGGTCAAAAGCAGCTTCTGTTACTTTTTAAAGATTTTCTTCGGATGGATTGCATCCATTTTCTTTGGAAAGTGATGGTTCTTCTTACTTTGCCTCCAAATTGTGATCAATCTCTTTCAACAAGTTAAATTTAATACTGGAAATCATATTAGGTAGCATGTTACCTTGCCATTGCTCCCCTGCCTGTGAATGAGCTCGTATGAGACTCCGATACATATCTTCCCTCCACAGAAACAACTCTCTGCAGTTCTGAAGACACGTCCTCACACAGTGAATGGGTTCTGCAAAGGCAAATTATTATCTTTTTTAATAATTGCTTACAGTCTACAGCAGACTTCCCCCCATCCGATTCTTTCCAGCTCTACATCAGGAAACAATGCAACAAATTGTCTTCTTCCTAGTAATATGGCATACATTTGACAAACATAGAGCTAAGCCTATATTCCTACTTTCCTGGAGCCATCCAACATGAAATGAAGTCAGTGGAGGCTCAGGACAGCCATCCATTCCAGCGAGCTCATGGAGTTTATCCCCCGGGGGCTTTAAAGTGCCTGCCTACTGCTTTTTATAGTGTTGTTCTCCTAGACATTTTTAGGGACTAACAGTCTGGAATTTGTACCAGTGCAGTTCCTATTTGTGACTCAAAGCAAATGCACATCTCTTTTTGCTTTCACTCTTGCCCGGACTGGAAGGCAACATGGTGATCTTACAGCAGTTAGTCCTGAGCAGCCCCACTGCTGTTCTTACCAGCCAGCTGCACAACTGCAGGCCTAATGCTGCTCACTTCATTAACAGAAACCTCACTTATTGTATAGCAAAACAGGCTACAGAACTCCAGGGCTGCTCTGGTAGCAATGACATGAGGCACCTCAGGCTATTGCTACACATGGAAAACACTGTAAACAACCCAGTTGCACACAACTGCACAATGATTGTAAAGTTAAACTACGTGCAGCGTCATGCCAGTTCCTGTGAGTTCCGTCATTGTAAGACTACTTATTAGCACCAAAATAATTAGCACTTGAGAAAATTACATTAAATTTTAGCCTCATCTTTCAATAATGGAGTTCTGGAATTGACTTCACTGGAACCTGGACTTTACCAGAGTTCATTCTGAATTTTTGTGTGACTTTTAGGGTTTTTTCTGCCTTTTTAATTCTCCAGTATTCACTTTTTTGAAACTTCATCACATCCATTAAGGATGACTTTTTCCGCCTTTGTAATGCAAACAAGAATTCTCACGAGTCTGTTAATCTGTATTGCCAGAGAAACACTGACTATAATGATACTTTGCAGTATCTTCATAAGAACTGGCAAGAACATTTTGAATGCCCACAAAAGGATAATTAGCAGCTCAATTTTGTATGTACTCATAGCTGAGAAACTGACAAACAGAGAATTAAAACTTCATTATTTCTACACAAAGAACCATGCTAAAGAAGGTAAATCATCAGAGTCTCAGAATTCTCAACTTGTCAACTGTTTTCTTCTTCTCTTCTAATAAGAAGACACCTACAGATACTGCTTAGTATTGGTTCTTACATTTACTCTAAATATAGGTTGTTAATTATAAGGGTCAGAAAATAAGTTAAGTGAACAATAACACTGAAAACAAAGTAAACATGGATTAAAATACTTTGGGTATCCTTTCAAGTAGAACTTAAAATACAAAAAAAGATTATCCGGATGCATTCTTTATCAATCTAAGAAAACTCTACACAGAGGTCAGGCCCAGGAAATCAGGCCAATATAAAGTCTCAGAGGGAGCTATATTTCAATTTTATTAGCCTGTATAAGCATACCGAAATACAATGAATAACACATGATGTTCTATTTTGATATAACTGCAATGGTTACACTCCAAGCAGGAGTTAAAAATTGCTATCCAAAATGCACTGTTAAATATCCTTCTTATTTCTTTTCGCAAACTTTTGTAAAAGGAATCCAAGTCCCTCTTTTTACTGACTGTGCTTGGGCATCTGCCAACAATAAATAAAGGGCTAAGAATCAAAAGCGCAGCTTATTTTGAGTAAATGACCAGGAAGGCAATGCAGAATCATGCAGAGATAGCTGGGTGAGCTCTAAGCAAGCCAGATCAGGTACCAAAAATAATCCTGTCCTACTAGTTTATCAGCACAGTCATACTTGCTAAGTACCTCATCTGTTAAGAGCTTTGTGTGCATGATCATCAATTCTGTACTCCTCAGCAGTGTGGAAAGCTGTGCTCCACTGTACCTACAGAGGCTTATCATACTTTGTGAGTTTTACCAACTCTCTGTCCTCTTGCTAGCAGTAACTACAAAGCACTTAATGTCACCCTCTAAACCCCAGTGTTTTCAATCCAGGGCATGTTTTTTGGTGTCCAGAGCCAGAAGTAAGTTGAAGAAATGTTTTCATCTAGGTGAAAGAAAACGGCATGCTTAATGTGACCAGATAGGAACGTCTTTCAATCTTTCAATTTCAAATGATTTAAATTACTCTCTGGTCAGACACACTCACTGAAAAATTTGTATTCTGTAGGAATTCTATAGTGACATTTTTAGTCTACATTTTTACTTTGGTTGCTTGACTGTTTTCTAAAAAAACCCCTCTCTGATTATTCTCTATGTGCAACAATAATTTCTACAAGTAGGTTTATGTTATAACTAAATATTAACAATTTGTAATTAAATTCAGGTTCATCTCATAAAAAAAGTTATATGTATAACATGCGTATACAACTTGGGAAAACCAAAATGCTTTGTGGAAACAGTACTACAGTGCTTGTAAATTTCTCTTTTACAAATACAGCTTATGTACATCTGAAACAGGATCAGAAAACAATACACAAACGACTCCAACAGGAAACTCTTAGGAAAGCAACTGTCCAATATTACACAGCAATCACGAACACATTCCACTTTAATTCACACAAACACAAATCAAAAAGTAAATCTAAAATGAACTCTTCCTTCCATTATTATAACTCCCTATTATAAAACTCACGTACTCAGTCGTGACTTTCCTGAACCCTGTTCAGATAATACAAGAGACTTTATTTGTCAGCTGGCTTTATATTGATGCAGAGGTACAGTTACAGATCTGGCTTTTGACGTAACACCCTCAGTGCATGTGGCACAGTGTTTACTTTATTTTCACAGACAGATGCATTCCCATCTGGACTCCATTGGCATGTTTGCCAAACAGTAACCATTGCCATTACTATCCAAGCTTGTTACATGGTCTGAAATCAGCATGAAAAGAGAAAATACAGTGTGCCATGAAATAGAAAGCAGGTTACAAAGCAGAAACATCAGCAGGTGATTGTGCCTCCTCTGCATATGATGAAAAATATTTTATTTCCCTGGGAGTAGCAGCATCAATGTGTCTTAGAGAAAACTCTCTGACGCTGAGGTTCCTGCTCCATACCTCTTCAGCTCTCCAAAGCCCAATTTATTCCTATGCTTTCAAGGCATCTAGGAGTAAGCTGTGGGAAAGATATTTACACCAGCACCTTCTCTGTAGCCATCCCTTGCCTTGCCTTATTTTAGCTCTAGAAACACTAGAAGACCATTTTTGCCTAAAATGCATGTAAATAATCCAGAATTTTCATTTAGTGGTAATTGCTTTGAAGTTCTGATCAGTTAAACAGGAAATGCTGAAGACCTTTTGAATAACAACTATAAGCCAGAAGTGCAGGATTTGACTCCAGATGGCAGTGACCTAAATTAGGGTGTCTAATATAAAATGAACACCTAAGTTCCCATTACAGTCAATTGCCATCTCAGAGCTTGAGTCAATTGCCTCAATATAGGAGCCTACTACCATTTGGAATACCTCAAAATACTTTGTCTGACCCATCCAGAGCACACTGGTCTCACGTCACATCCACCACCCCTAGCTAGATGCTTCAGGTACTCCATCGTATATCAAATAGCTTTAGATGCCTATTTTAGGCAACTAAATACCTCTCATAATCAACAGAGCCAAATGAGCCTGAAGAGCTATTGAGCTTCAGGGTAAGCTTAACAGTTCCCCAGGTGCCACTATTAGTATTGACTACATCTCCACTGATGACAGGAGGAACTTAGACACCTGCTCAAAGAAACTGAAATCCAGATGTCTACACGGTACAGCTGAATCCTAATTCCAACTTTTAGATAGACAACCTATGTCTACAAGCTAATGTGCTACCTGTCCTATTTGAGCTGTTGCTATACAGAGGCCAGATTTTAAAAATGAAGACTCATATGATATCTTTTGTTACATTGGGCTTTGTTTTCACAAAATGGACCAACTTTATAGCACACTACACTGTAAGAATATGGGTTCATGAATCTCCTACTCCAGAATAATTGAGAATGACAGCTTAAAGAACACTAGCAGCTTTCTGTTAACTGTTGCAGTGAATGTTTTTTCTTGGTAATACTTCATTCCACAGAAGAAAAGCACTTAAGCATATCCTTAGCATTAAGCATAAATTTAACACCCACTGGCTTTAATGAGAACTAAGTAGTGTGCTTAATTGCTTTGTTGAACTATAGCCAACAAGAGTTGGAGGAAGATAAAGGTGAAATCCTGCTACTCTAGCAAACCTGTTTTCTGGGTTCTTTTTCCCAATGTCCATAGTCGTATATTTTGCTACAAGTCAAAAGTGGGCTAAAATTTTGGCTGTGATCTATCTTTCGGTACAAACATATTCTAAACCAAATCTAAATTAAAAAGATGTGTATCAAAATCTTTTGAGTGGCACTAAAAAGGTATGGTATATACTTACTAGCAATCACTTCAGCAATACAAAAACCTTAAATGTATCTCTTTTACAGAGTAAGATTGTAGCTTTTTACTCATCTATGAAGCGTAATTAATACTGCTAACAGCAAACTTTCTTTTAAATAAATGACTCAAGACCATCATCATGATGATAAAGTGTGATTCATATTTCAGTCCCTCTATCTGTCATAAGCAAACCATTGCTTCTGAAACTGCAGCTGACTGCAGTGATTTAATTCTACATTTAAACCTTTATTATCACACTCTCACATCCTTGACAGTAATTCCATTCTGTGAGCTGCCAATCACTTATATCCTCTACAAAAAAAAAAAAAAAGACATTTAAAAAAGGATACGAAGAGGCTGTATTAACATTTTGATCTGCTTTTTCCTGTTCCTGAGATACGACTATAAACAGAGACAAAGGGACACAGCTCTTGCAAATCTCCCTAAGGACACCATGGGTTGGTATAATTCAAGCAAGCCATACTGTGCAAGATAAAAGCATTTTCACTAGTATGGGTACACCTACATGACACAAGCTGTCATGTAAGCAAAGCAGAAAGGAAAAAAAGGACCTTAAACCAGGGAACTTCAACAAGGGAAGTTCAGGTTAGATGTAAGGAAGAAGTTCTTTACTGTGAGGGTGGTGAGGCACTGGAATGGGTTGTCCAAAGAAGTGGTAAATGCTCCATCCCTGGCAGTGTTCAGTGTCAGGCTGGACAGAGCCCTGGGCAACATGATCTGGTGTGAAGTGTCCCTGACCATGGCAGAGGGTTGGAATTGGATGTTCTTAAGGTCCTTTCCAACCCAAACCATTCTATGATTCTATGATTCTATGACCAATTCAAACAGGACAAGGATCCCATTCATATTATATTCTAGGGACATGCAATCCAAAATTACCATAATGCAGGAACCCAGGTAGTCCTATCAGCCCAGTGGGATTCTGAGTGCTCTAGGCTGGGTACACATTTGAACAGCAAGAGACAGTCTGACGAGGTCCACATAGCAGAGGTGGCTGGCCATAACAAGCCAAAGCAGAACACTTTTTCCAGTCTGTACAGGTGCTACACGCTTTCTGCAGGCTCAACAAGGTTTGCCCAGACTAGGCAAATGACTGGTACTATGTAAAATCTAAGTGCAAGCTCAGTGGCACATTTTAAACAGCGACTTCCAAACTATCAAAATAGAGAAAGATGAATATCAAAGAACTGTTAGAGTTCCACCATACAGAGAGACATTGTTATTCTTTATACACCACAAATGTTCCCTATCACAGGAATTAGGCAAATTGTAGAGGCTACCTTTAAAAAAAACCCAAACAACTTTTTAAGGGTTTTCACTGCATTGCACTGGGAGGATCCTTTTTTCTCCAAATTCCAGAGACTCTCTGTGTCACTATTGGCATGGTAACTTGAGAAAGAGTTTGCTCCTTAATGAGTTGGTGTAATTTCCAATGCTGTGAAAACGGGCTTCATTCCTGAGGTTATACAGATCCCAAAACTGGAAGTCATGACAACCTTCCCATTGCTGTCTCTTCTCTACTTTGGATATACATTGGTAACTCAGTTACGTGCACTGGGTCAACAATATCATGATGTAACACTCCCACAATGCAGAGCTAGTGCAGCACCACAAACTATGCAGCAATCTGTTCTCTTGACTTTGACGAAAGGAATATATTACCTGATGCAGCCATTTTCAATCCTGTCAATATCATCATCAGTAGGTCTGACAGACAGTCTGTGCATACCAGGGTAGGAGTGCTGGGTGTTGATCTTTGCCATTTTGCTTTACATATCAATATCCAAATGACAGCTGAAACAGGGAAGAAAAAAAAAATTCTGTGAAGGCCGCAAAAGAGATGTGCTCAGTACTTCAAAAGAGCATTTATTAAAACAATGAAACAGCAAAAAATAATTTCAAGCATTTGAAGAATAGCCAGTGATATTTACACACACAGTATGACACCTGCTCCTTGACTTACTTGCACTAATCTGAAAAAACTGCTAGTAAAAGTATAACAAAATTTATCATGACTAAAGAAACGGGTTATATGACACTGCATTATTTTTAGTCTCTAGGCTTTCTGAATACTTACATTCTCATACCTATTATCCATAGTACCATTGCATTTAAAATCTCATTAAAAGAAGGTTACAGCTAGAAAGCCAACCAAAAAAAGTTAGGTAATACATGTGCTAGGACAACCCATTCCACTTTAAGTCAATTCCCTTGTGCTAATTTTATCTATTTTATGATTCATTTTTTTATTCCAGAAATGCATATTAACTAAGCAGATAATTAATGAAATATATCCCTCATCTTAATATATGCCACTAATGAATTCTGTACTATCTAAACTCTGCACAAAACACATACTAGGGTTTTTTTCCCATTTATCTTCCCATATGTCATTTTTATGACACTGCTTAAAGAAAAGCTCTGTTGAGTTATTTAGCAGCCCATCTCCTACAAGATTTAGGAAATTGACCTAAATTCCTTTTCAGATTTGGTCTTCAATGCCTTACTAAATTCCTATCTATCATCTGCATCATCCATATCTATCATCTATCATCTGCAAAACAGGTTTTAAGACTCAACACAAATGTCTAAAGAGACTGAAAGACTTGCAGTGAAAGCTTTGAATTTTGAAAAATATTTTTAGGTTTTGAAACTTTTTTGTTTGAGATATGACTAGAATGAAATTCTCTTGGGTCATTCAATGACCTCAGACCATCTGCTGTCCCGTTCTCACCTGTAATCCTCTGTCTCACTGACCATACAACATTCCTCATTAGCAGCAAGTAAAATGTAGATCTTACAGAAGTTAACATTCTGCTCTGAATTACCCCTGAGGCAAAGCTCATAGTCCATGATTATGTTATGTTATGCACCCAGTTTCTTAAAAAACACATACCTGATTTGACTTACCCTCCATTCAACTCCCAGAGAACTAAAGGGAATCATATACAACTTTTGCAGGTATTTAATATATATCAAAATAGAAAATAGATTAACTTATTTTTTAATCCAGAAAAAATTAAATTAGTCTAGAAACAGTCCTTAGGCATTTAACACCTGAGTATCTGATTAGTATTTCCCATTACTAATTTTGCCTCAGTGTAGGACAATTGCTGTAGAACTACGTTTCACCTTAAGTGAAGCCCTGGACATACTGGTTAATTTACGTATTACTGGGGAAAAAGTGGGCATTTCTATTACATATTGACATAAAAAACCAAAGAGAGATCTTCCAAACAGCTCTCAGATTTGAGTGTTTACTCAGAACAATTAATTTCTAAAGTGATGACTTACGCTAAAAAAATAAATAAAAACATAACTAAAAACATAACTATGTATAAAAATGTTAACTGGAGAAGTTTGTCTGTTCAAAACACATCTGCCAAATTTTTTATATGTCTGTTAATGTATACCCATTATAAATATCAGTGAACATGTCTTCTAAAATTATTCAGCCTTTGAGAGACAAACATTGCTATTAATAAATTAAGCAGTCAAATGAATAGGTTTCAAAATAGGTATGTGCCAAAGGTATCTCACTCTAGGAAAATGTTCATGATTTTTTTTTGTTATATTTAGTTATTATTTAGTTATATTTAGTAATATTAGTTTTTATTACTGCTTCTGCTACGTACAGAATTGTGCTTCTACATTTACTGTATCACAGAATTAGACAGATGATACGCAATAGTGCTTTGTTATTAGGACATTTATTTTGCCGTAACAGACAGTATTAAGGTAACTCCTGTTTCTCGTATATTAATTTGAACATAATTCAAGGTAAAAAGAAAATATGTTTTTCCTTCTGTTGTTACTGATTTCTTCAAAGTTCAGCTTACCGAAATCTGCAAAAGTAGCCTACAATTTACACTCTGTCTCTCTGCCCAGGTTCCAAGAATTAAACTGACAACAGAACTACAAGTAGCCAGGGTGTCACAGACGCTTGGTTTAAAAAGAAGAGCAGCGTGCTCCTTGCTGACAAGCTGTTATGCGTATACAGAAAGTAAGGCACAGTAGCAAATTGCTCCTTCCTACTGATTGTTGCTTTTGCTGCTTGCTTCATTTCCACTGCTTTGAGCTACACTAAGTGTCACAAAAGATAACTTTTAAGAGTACAATGGCATGAGCTGCTTGGATTTTACTGCTCTGTATAGAACCTGCTCTCCTTTAAAGCTCAACAAAATAATTTTATTAGGTTTTTCATAATCATAATCATAATACAAGTCACTATCACACTGCAGGAGGGAGAGAGAAGTTGTCACTCTTCCACTGAACAGTGTCATGTATTCCCCATGCACCTGCATTAAACTTCCACTTTATTCTAGTTCAAGGTTTTAAAAGCTTGATCATGGACAACGAAGAATGATTCATAAGATAACTAACAAAGCATTAACTTTTTCCTATGTATGTATTTCCAGCACAGAGTTAGTACTGAGTTAAGATCTTGAGTAGTTCTGCCATCTAACACAACAATAACCCTGTCACTAGTTCTGGTGATTCACAATCAGGTTGATGTCTACCTACTACAGTTCTTAGACAAGGTCACCTGGTTTATAATCTCCAACAAAATAAATCACTGTTTAAATAACAAAAGTTTGAGACAATAAAAACCTTTGGAAATCTAGAGATTACGTAGATAACTAGCTACTAACAACATGTATTGTCTCTCTGAAAAGACACATTGCTTCTGAACGTGGAGAGTAATGAAAGATGCCTTTCTGTATTTCAAACGCTGTAGGTGTGACACATGGCCTGTCAGTTTGCCATCCATTTCTGAAAGTTTGTTTAAAAAACATGAAGTACAGTATTTCTTTAAACTTCAAACTGAAATAGTTTCTCCCAATGTTACTGATTTCCTGAAATTAGATATTACTAGTCTGGAATTAGACATGACTAATAGATACTAGAATTAGATATTCTTGATCTCCTGGAATGGTTCGAGTATGCCACTGGAGCACTGAATACAGGAAACAGTTGTAAACTTTATGTAGACTTCCAAAAGCTATGCCACTAAAGAAAAAAACCACGTCATATGGTATGAAACCAAACACTAATTTGAATAAAAAAATAGCTTCTTAGAAGACAGAAAGCAAGAATGGGATTAAACCTTTACCACTACAGAAGTATAAGAACAATATTCCTCAGGGCTCCAGAGAAAAACTTCTCATTAATGATGGTGACAAAAAGAAAGAGCAGTGAAACTAGATCTCAGGATGGCAAAAGTACAATGGGCAGGAGAAATAAAAGGAGTGCAAGGAACTTCAGGGTCACCCACACCAACTAGATTAATCTCTCAGTTTGACAGCAAGTGACGTGCAATGTAAGCAAATGGAAATCAGTGAATACAGGTGAAAAACATGTTACCTACTGCTGTATATTCTTCCAAATTAACCATTTGAAGCTCTCAGAAAGGGAACCTGAATACTATGTATGTACAGCTCAGTGAAACACTCTGCTCAGTGCAGAGTAGGCTTGCTGCCATAATAGCTAACAATGTATGCATGGAAAGTGGTAATGACACAGAGAACTCTAAAACTGCTCCATGAAACAACAGTGAAAAATTATCTGGAGCTCTATTAGTCCTTCTCTTAAACAGAAATATACCGCAGAATAGAAGCATAAAAAGAACGATTAAGGACGTAGAAAATGGGGCTTGCCCACCCTAGAAAGGCAAAGAATAAGAAGCTATACAATAAAAATATGGAGGCAAAATTTGTTCTCATTTCAGAGCCCTTACAATTATTTCAGCTCAAAATCCAAATTCAATATACAGTGTGGTCTGAACTCTTGCTCTGCACTAGACTGGAGGAAAGGAGGATGTAAAAATCCCACAGAAACACAACTCTACTATTAGCAATAAAATACATTAATATATTTTTGGAAGGAGGTAGGGAGAATAGATGAAGGTTCATTATTAAATTGTGCTGTGCATGCCCACCTGTGGCAGAGACAGAACACAGGAGCAGTAGAAATAAATACAGCAGTAATTTGGGTACAGTGAAGGTGGTGAGACATTCTGAACATGGTTTGGCCCTGCATGAAGCACACAGAACTCTGACAAATTACTAGCTATCTGATATAGGAGAAATATTTGTTCGACCTAGGCCTCCAAGATTCCTAATGATAAATGTGTTTCCTGGTCTAGTAAGGAGATCAGCATTCCAAAACCAGATCCAAAATCTGGCAAGCAATTGAGTAAGGAGCAGCTTAAAAACAGCATGGAGCTGGCTATCACGAGTCAACCAGCAGGAAAGCGCTGCAGAGGCGCAAGTCTCCCGAAAAGTCTTTGCAAGGCCGCAAAGAAACAGCTCCAGCTAGCTGGGATCTGGAATTCCAAACCTGGCACTGAAAGCTGATGCTCAGAAAACAGTTTTAAGAACTGGGTAGAACTCAGCTTTGTATTTAAACACATAGTTATTACAGTAGTGTGGTGGGTTAAGCCTTGGCTGGCTGATAAACACCCACCCAGCTGCTCTTTTACTCTCCCTCCTCAACTGTCCAGCAGAGAAAGTAAGATGAGAAAGCTCATGGGTGAGATAAAGACAGGAAGCTCACTTTCCAATTATCATCACAGGTAAAACAGACTCAAACTGGGAAAAATTAATTTAATTTATCACCAATTAAAATAGAGTTGAAAGGTGAGAAACAAAGACACAACACTTCCCTCCCTCTTCTTCTGCCTGGATGCAACTTCACTCCTACATTCCCTAGTCCTCCACCCCATCCAGCAGTACAGGGGGTTGCAGTCAGTCCATAATGTTTCCTCTCTACTGCTCCTTCCTCCCCACACCATTTCCCTGCTCCAGCATGGGTCCTTCCCACAGGTTGCACTCCTCTTCACAAACTGCTTCTGTGTAGGTCCGCTCCATGGGCTGAAGTCCTTCAGGATAAACCTGCTCCAGTGTGGGTCCTCCATGGTCCACAGTTCCTGTCAGGAAAACCTGTTCTTGTATGGGCTCCTCTCCACTGCCTTGCAGTTTCCTTCAGAAAATAGCTACTTGCTGCACTGTAGGGTCCTCCACATTGGATATCTGCTCCAGGATGGTGCTCTCCATGGGTTGCCTGGGAATCTCTGCTCTGGTACATGGTCCTCTGAGCCTGAATCCAGTTACCCGGTTTTAGGCAACCAAACTGGAGAACTGGATCACTGAAGTATCCTTGTAATTTTTAATTTTCCAGAACTAAGTGACTTATCTTTAAGTACAGCAAGTTTCATAATTTGCAACTATGGGAAAACAAAAACTGCTTCAGATTGAAGAATCTTACAGTGCCAGATAGCAAAACAGAACTTAGCTGAAACAATCCTAGCTCTTGAAAGACTGGCATCTTTACCAATGACTTAAGCAGGATTTTAACATACTTTCTCACTATTTATTTCCTGGCTACCAATAAAAGAGATGAGTAATAATTCCACACTCAAGAATATTGCTTTTCAGCGATTCTTTCAGAGACTGACACTAGAGCTAAATAAGAGACACTTAGTATCCTACAAAAAATATCACAAATTATACATTAGTGATAACTCTCCCTACTCCAAATACAAATAGTTTATGTCCTCTTTTATCTTATTCCTTTTCGATTCAGCAGCAACTGACATTTTGTGTCAAATTATTTCTGTCTGGTATAAAAGACCTGTGTTATCAAGATAGCCAGTTGTTTGACAACAAATACAAGTTCAAGTAACATGAAAACTTCAGTCTCACGTAAGCATTTCTTAATTTTGAAAATCAGGTTCTACTTACCTCTTTGTAACTGTAACATTAAAGACTTAGAACCAGACTTACAAAGGCTTCAGCATCTAAATTTTAGAAGCTGCAGCATCCCGTGGATTTCCTACAGAAGGCATGGAGAAAACCAGGTATCCAGGAATAAGACACTGAGAAGGAAGCTACATACTCTAGCCAAATATGAAATGACTGAAGCTAAAACAGGAGACTGAAAATAATAGGACATCTAACTCCATGCCAAAAGGAGGCAGCACCCAGTTCACAGCCATTAACTCAGTTTCTATTTACCCATTTGCAGCAATCTGCATTGTGCTTTGGAGCTCCACCTCAAATTGAGAACTTTTCAAGTCTGCTTCAAATTAAGCAAGCCAAAAACATTTTCCCCCCTTTCTTCAGAGCCTCCTACCAATAGACCTACTTTCTCATGGGTTTGCAGGGTTCTGAGAACACATACTAATGCCTGCTTTCAGCACCCACTGCAGTCAAGGCTCCTAAGCAGCTTCCTTGGCCTGGTTTTCTGACAATTTGGCATATGCTTGGTAGCAAAAACCCGAGGCACACATTTAAATATTACAAATTTTATCAAATTTAGGAAGTTGCTGGCTATCAGCTAAGCCTTCAAAAAGAACTGTCAAATATCCATGAAAGAAGTCTGAGTTACTGTAGTCTCCCTCTCAAAAGCATTAAGAGTTCACATTTGGGCTACTCTTAGCAGTGTCCAGCAGAATATGTTAACTCACCCTAACTTAATTCAAAATAGTTAACCAAACAAATATTAATTTTTCTGATATGAAGTAAATGTAGTTGTTTGTCAAGTAATGATGGCAGATCAAGCTGTTTATACCACCATTTAATAGTCTTAAAGCTTATTCATTTAGAATAAAAGGATTACAGACAGTAAATATGGCAGAATTCACAAAACAGCTTTTCAAGGTGAAGAAAAGGGTAAAAGGTGGCTTTACATACGATTTCATAATGGATCTTCGGTATTTGTGTGGTTGGTAATAAACTTATTCTTGAGGTTTTCAACAACATCTTGCTTCTTGCTGTGGAAGCAGTGATAAGCTGCATAGGATCACTTACATCATTTTAGCTAAGACACATTCCAAATCCTCACAGAGCCTCTCAGGTTCAACCTTCGTAAATCTCTGGGATTTATTTTGGGATTTGACCTCCACCTACATGATCCTTGTTACATCACCTCGTAATAGTTGTGGTTCAGCTGCACCGTTGTGTATGTTATGTGTGACAGTCTACAGTTCCAATGTATCAAGCAATACAGGCAACAAACATACACCAAAGGGGGGACACTAGATCTTTAAGCAACAATGTGATTTGAAGACAAGGTACGTTTTTCTGCAATGATTTGGAGGTTCATCAATTAACCTGCAGATTTAACTCCAGCACGTTCTCATGGGAATCAGCTTTGTATAAAAGCTACTGGATCAAGGCCAAAGGGTTGAAAAAACAATAAGGAAGCTACACCACCTTACCTTCCTGCATCATTATGCGTAACAGTTTAAAACAACAACTCTTAAATCCTATGACCTCTTTTAAAAGTAAACTTTCAAATGTCATTACTCTCTGCTACATCACAGTCTGTGGGCACTGCTATCTTCTCAAAATGCACATCATTTATATGCATAGCTTAGTAAACACAGTACTAAAGATCTGTCAAACAAATACACAAGTTGCCAGCTGGTGTTAATGAATACTGCATATTCATATAGGTATAATTCATAGTTTTATAATGAGATGCATATGGTTATCCTTCATCCATTTGATGATCGAGTCCCTGGCACCCTATAGTAGCAAAACAACCTTTTTAATAAGTTGAATTACCTGGACTGAGTTTCATTTCTGTATCTATGAACTATTAGTAATACAGTTCAACATTCTAAGATTTAGATTGGGGGGTTTTTTCAGACCATTTCCTATGAATGTATCATTTTTAGACTGGAAACAGTTCAGGAGAATCTAGCTGTGTATATTGAACATAATATTGTAAATTAAAACACAGTCAAATTACATTTGACTGGACAACCATGTCACATCATGTTGTTTCTGTTGCTAGCATGGGTTAACATCATGCAGGTATCCATGTTTCTATACAGCAAATAAACACTGTGCAAGACTTCTGTAATCACTGTCTAAAATGATGCAAGAGACATCCAAGGCCAGGCTGGATGTGGTTCTGAGCAACCTGATGTACTTGAAGATGTCCCTGCTCATTGCAAGGGGGTTGGACTAGATGAGCTTTGAAGGTCCCTTCCAACCCAAACTATTCTATGATTCAATGACCTCTGTCAGTGCATTCATTTGCCAGGGTAACTCTTAAAAGTGAACATAACAAGGGCATGAATACAGCTAAAACACAGCAAGTTTACGTTTCTGAATGACTATCTATAAAATATTTAACATGTTTACATATGTGCACGTGCATACATGTGAATGCCACCCCTTCAAATTCACTCCCTACCCACTTAATGTAAACTGTTACAGCCATCCCACATGACTAGGGAAGGAAAACATGAGAAGTAATTTATATCACATTTCACATGCAGTAACAAGGCATTCAACCGAAGAGGATTTAAGAGATGCTAATGAAAAGAGATGGCAACACTGGAGAAGGCT
>NW_009925329.1:0-1303 GCF_000696875.1 Nestor notabilis | reverse complement strand
TGAACCGAAATGACAGAGCTTGGGCACAAATTGGATGACAAAGGCTGGGATGCACAGAGGTACACACAGAAGGCAAAGCTGAGAGATGCTGACATGGAACGATGGTGTATAATTTTTTTAAAGCTGATGTGCTCTTCCCTCAAGTTGCTCCCTGCTTGTTTTCTGTGATTACCCTTGCTGATTAGACATTCTGACAGTCCCATTATCATCTGCACCGTGTATTTTTCTAACCAGCTGGTTTCAGCATGCGTACTCAAAGAAAACGACATCAAAATATCAGAGAAAAAAAATAACTGTGCCGACTGAAGGCAAAGTCCTGATATTTCAAAACCTGCAACTTCTGAAACTACAATCTACTCAGTTGTAACAATGAAGATTACAGATTTTAAATACAACAGCCCCTTTACTACTTGCTTTGAATGTAACAACTCTGAATCTGGGAAACAAAATACAGTAGAAGTTGTCCACTACTAACAGGTACCAGCATTGACATTTAACATTTCTCCAGAGACTTAAAGTAACATTCACATCATTTTCCTTGTCTTCTTTTGCCCTCTTCCTCTTAGCAAGTGAGTGGACTGTGCATTAGAGAAAAACACTGATTATAGTCATTACCGCATCTCACACGTTCTTAGGCACACCATGGCCTGGTTTACACTACACAAGTTTTGCAAAAGATGTCATATTGCTAAAAACAAGGTCAATTTAGCAGGAGCACAAGGAATCCCAGGAAAGTGATTTCCTTTCACTGAGCTTGTACCATTTGCTAGCATTTTCTTTATGTAGGGTTTGACAACCTGATGCTTGTATCACCAGACGGCAGAGAAGTTGGACACGGGCAGATCAAACTGGTAAAGCTAAGCCTCAGGCAACAGGAGTGGGGTAATTCCACTCGGCCCTGCTTCTGCATGGATTTGTGTCCTGATCCAATTTAACTGCAGATACACGGATCTCCGTGTCAATTAATCAAATTAACACTTTAAAAATAATAGTAGAAAAAAAAAAAAAAGCTAGAAACCAAAAAAACACAAAATCAAAACCCAGAGCTCGTAAGTTACATTCCCATTTCACGCTTTTGAGTTAAGGTTTAGAACTGAAATCGGACGCAGGACACGATCCCACTCTCACGAGAATAACAGGACGCCTTCCTGCCTCCTCCTTCAGACTCACCTTACCACACTTTCCTCCTCAGTATCCCAACTCAGAAACTGTCTTTCTGGCTGATGCTTCGGGGCCTTTATCCTCAAGCAACACGAAGGGGCAGCTCTGCCCTTCCCCGACGCGGTTCCGGCCCGGATGCCGC
>NW_009925328.1:38012-82060 GCF_000696875.1 Nestor notabilis | reverse complement strand
GGTCCCTAGCTTCCCGGACAATGTTCCTGTACAGGTCGCCTGTCCTCACTTCCAGCTTCTATAAGCGTCTTTTTTCCCCTCTAAGTTTCCTCAGCTGCTCCTTATCCATTCATGGAGGGCTTTGATCCTTGAATATCAACCAGCAGTCTTGGGCCCCCCTGCCCACTAGGACTATATCCCACAGAACCTTACTAAGCAGGTTCCTGAAGAGACCAAAGTCTGTTCTCTTGAAGTCCAGAGCAGTGAGCTTGCTGCATGCTCTTCTCGCTGTCCTGAGGATCTCAAACTCGACCATCTCATGGTCACTACAGCCAAGGCTGCCTTGGAGCGTCACATTTCTAACCAGCCCCTCCCTGTTGGTGAGCACAAGGTCAAGCTGGCACCTCTCCTTGTCGGCTCCTCTATCACTTGCAGAAGGAAGTTGAATTCCACACAATCGAGGAACCTCCTGGATTGCTTGTGCCGGGCTGTCCCGTCCCTCCAACAGATATCAGGATGGTTGAAGTCCCCCATGAGGACAAGAGCCTGCAAATGTGAGACTGCTCCTATCTGTCTGTAGAGCGCTTCATCCACAGAGTCTTCCTGATCAGTCGGTCTGTAGCAGATCCCCACTGCAATGTCCCCCATTGCTATTCTCCCTTTCACCCTGATCCACAAGCTCTCTGTTGACTCATCCCCTATCCCCAGACAGAGTTCCATATTCTCCAGCCTATCACTGACATAAATGGCTACTCCCCCTCCCCTTCTGCCTGTCCTGTCCTTCCTAAAGAGCCGGTAACCTTCCATTCCAACACTCCAGTCACAGGAGCCATCCCACCATGTTTCTGTGATGCCAATGATATCGTATCCCTGTAGCCTTGCACACATCCCTAATGCCTCTTGTTTGTTCCCCATACTACAGGCATTTGTATAGAGACATCTGAGCCAAGCTCCAAATGAAGCCGACTCAAAGGCTGGAGCAGCTGAAGTCTCTCTACATCACTCCAAGAACTTACTATAGGTGCTGGCAACTGACCGGGAGTGTCGGGATGGATCGATGCCCCCCTCCCCCAACATATCTACTTTAAAGCTTTCTTGACCAAAAAGATATCAAAAGATACAGCTTTTAATGTACAGCCACTAAAGACAGAATGATTTGTGTTTCCAAACTTGAAATAGAGTAAATAAAAGATAATTTCATTTTTACAGCAGAGAGGAAAACTTAAAGCACCTTTTCCAATGCACTTCTACATATCCTGGTGTGTTCAGTGTAAAATTCCCCCGACGCCCTTTTGCTGAGACGACTCAGCCAGGGCTTCTCACCCCTACCACCAGACATGATGTAACTGTCCATAAAGCATCCATGCTGTCTGTCAGGCATGTAGGCAACTAATGCAGAGATTAAATGATAGTGACACTCTGAATATGGCATCAAACAGAAAAGAGACTTCGTTAAATTTGTTTTAGTTCAAGAGAATTAGGGATTTCAAAGAGCTATTCGTACTTTCAAATGGATCTGTTCAAAATTCCTATGTCTTTTAAGAGACAAGTTTGTGCACAGGTACACAGTAGCATTTTCTTAGATTATTTCTGAGTAAAGAATGCCTTGTGTCACTTCCAAAGCTCAAAAACAGTCATGCCTTCCCTATCTTACTGGGCATTTTGTCTTTCATTACCAAAATATCAGTTGCTGTCTCTGATTAAACCACAGTTACTACCAGTCACTACTTCATCTTCAAAGAAGCACTTTTCCACTCATCTCTGCACTTCAATACATTTCTAATGAACTCCTCGAAAATATAAGCAGAACTTCACATTCCCTTACCTTTTGATGATTACCTACAGAAAACTCCGTAGCAGCCAGGAAGTCTGAATAAATTTAGTGCAGTTACTGAAATTCCTACAGGTTTCACTTGTGCAGTATTTGTTTCTAGGTGCCTGGTCTGAGAAGGTGCTGATTATAATCTACATCTGCCAGATACAATAGGAAATGGATTCTGAAGGCATGTCAAGATCTCTATTCTATCAATAACTGAAAAAATGGGAATAAAGGTGTTTGGTTTGGGTGGGTTTTTTTCAACTCAATTTATATTTAGAAGGATATAATAATTGTTCCATTATTGTTCAGAAAGTGATTGATTGCATGTTTTAGTGACAGTGGTTACACGCAACAGAGTAAATATGCTTTCAAATGACTTTAACCCTCCAAGGCAAGATCTGCTACACCGACCAACAGAAGGGAAAAAATCTGACTAGTCACTTATTGTGTAAATAGCAAATATCTTGTTCACTGAGTAAATCCAAATTAACATTAAAGGAAGTTATAAGCAGAGTTCGTCATAACATATGAGGGCATGGAGCTGTACGAATGTTTCACCACTGACCTTCCTTCTGCACATTCTCCTTGTTCACTTCTGCAACCCACAATGTTAAATTCATTCCTATTTTGTCTCTACCCGCACCTCCAACAGCAACTACAAGCTCCCTCGCCCAAACCTCCACCTTCCTGCCCTGACTTTGCTGTTAACTTACACTCAATTTAGAGAGTTTAATCCTCCACTTTATCTGAGAGCCAGAAAGGGGATTATGGAAAGCCAGGACAGCCAGGGCACTGGTGCTCAGCATCACACCCGCCCCCATCCCACAGCAGGCACAAGCTTGCATTGCAGCCGGCTCAGCTGCACCATGGAGCCCTCACCTGGGAAAGCACGTTCAGCCATTCTGAGATTTAGCATATTCAGTAACAAGCAGAAAGTCTGGGAAATCTAGCTGTTAATTTTAGTACATCTGTGTACATAGTACAAAAGATCTAATGTTTTTTTCTGACTTGTGAAGTTGTTAACTGATCCAGCCCCAGCAGAAAGACAGGCTGACATGGGTACACAAGAGCTATACAAAGGAACCATCTTTTAAAATAATTAAACCTTACTTATATATTTACTAGTCTGCAGAGTAACTACAGCAAAGCATTTTCACATGAGGTGGATGATGTTGTTATACAACAGCATTTTTACTAACATTACCAACAGAAAGTAGGGTCTTTGAAATACCAAGCAATTGCAACCATGGTGGTAAACAGGCAGAGCTACCAGTCCGAGCAATGTATGATAAGTATATCAGACATACACCGCTCTGCAAATGAAAGCCTGTCAATACACAACCATTGTGTTTTGGAAGAAGAATTCAAGTTTGTTTGTTTTCTAGCATTTAATTTTTTGTTTGTTTGTTTTAGCATAATGAGTGAAATTATTGCAAATACCAAACAGAAGGAACAGTATATAATGTCCGACAGGTACTTTAGATTTTACTGTAGAGAAGGACACATTAGCAATAACAACAAGCTCCAGAAAAAACTGCACACCAATATTTTTTTTCCGCAGCTGGGACACAACAACAATAATGCTTATGTTATTAAAATCTGCCCTTCCCTTCATCTTTCCTCTTTTATTCTCTTGAACTTCTCTGTACTGATTATAGAAGAAGAGACTATATATGCTATTAGTCTCCTGGCAGCCGTGTTTATAAACGTTTGTTTGGTCCTTGCAGCGTAAAGTAGGTTCTCTCTCTCTATGATCAGACTTGATAGAAAACAGCTCCTAAGGGACCTATTTTCCTGTATCTTAACTAGCACAAATATACCAGCATCAGGCTTTTGTGCTAATGTTCTCACTTCTTGATTAACTGGCCAAATCTCCAGAGAATGGCAATTTTCAATCAAACCTGAAGAACAGTTACAAAGATCACATGGGAAAAAAACAAAAGTTATTGAATCAAAAAAAGATAGAGTTTCTCCCTCTTGAACACATATATATGCATAAATTATTAGGTGAGAGCTTTGTGTAATTTGCATCAGTCCTATGCTAGATGCACTGCTATTATCAGCAAGCCAGAGAGAGTAAAAAAACCCCCAAAATTATAGTAAATCATCATCTATTTACACAAAAAAAAAGAAAAAAACACAAAAGTTTGTATATATATAAGAGTTAATATCCTCCTTACGTGTCAGTTACCCCTATGTTATTCATTTCCTTGTGCAGGATGGTCACCCCACAATTGGAAATGGCAATATTTATATGGTTTCTATATGCCTCACTACTCTAAAATGAAATTTGCCTTGCTCAGTCAAATCAGTGAATAGATATCATATAGACACAGTGAAGCACAGAATGGAAGGGATTTCCCAGGTCTCTGATGAATATCAAATTCATCCCCTGCTATCACAGGCAATCATCTCTTATTTCCCATTTAATAAACTGATCAAACTGAGCCTTAAATCTGGCTGGCTTCATGATGGCACTATTTCTGCTGTGAAGCACCTTGACAGGAAATGTTTTTACAGATTTAAAAAGAGATGTATTTGATTTCCTATTCTCCAAAAAGCAGAACACCAGATAGCCAAGGAATATAATTTGATACAAATTTCCTTTGACTAATCTATACAACACCTCATTCAGTTTTGACTAACTACCATTTTTTCACGCTTAATTACTCTTCTCCAAACATTATAAAGCCTTGTAATACTAATAAAAACCGAGCAAGCCCTATAGCTCTCAATTATTTTGTAGCATGTAAAAGTTTAGAGGTTTACTGAAGTCCCTAATCTTAGGAGCTCAACAACCTGTGCTATGTCACTGAAATCGCACACGTATATTCTGCAACAATTTGGTGGCACACACCTCTATCACATAGCTAGCCAGGCTAACAGCAGGAGCACAACCAAATACTGCTTGTCCATTTAACAGAGCTTCCACTAAAAAAACTGTTTACTAGATGATGGTGCAGTTAATTCTTTTTTACGGTAGGCACTGCAGACAGTGCTGAGAATTACAAGAGCCTTTTAAGAGTTTTAGTAGGTTAGACAAAAGGTTTTCTTGTTAGTGAATTTAACTGGAGACATTTTGCTGGTTCTGCTTCTTTACAGTAAGGAAAATCTCAGACATGACCTTACAGTGGTAGCTTGCCAACAAACAGCATGAAATGCATTAAAACTCAAAGGGGCTTTTGTTGTTGATCGAACATGCTTGTTAATTAATGTAGCCAAATAGTCTTTCAGCAGAGAATGAATAGTGAGGGGGGAAAAAAAAGCAAAAAAAAAGCAAATACTTCTGCGATTCGGCAATGCTCCGAAACAAGGGAAATGACACAAAATGGAATCTGATAGAGGAATAAAACTGTAGTAATGTCTAAAGCAGTACTGATTCTCAAGCATTTCACAATGCGTACTGTAATCATATTTCATAGGTTGTATTCGCTGTTTGAGTGAAAGCTAAAACATTTGTTTTCCCCAAGCTGAGGACATCCCACTCCAGACCATTTCAGCAACTTCTCCAGGACTAACGACAACCCAAGATGGAGGTAGAGGGAGGAGGTGTGCTGCAAACTGATAGCTACCGTAACAAATCTATACAGCAAGGTTCCTCTATAGATGGCAAATATCAAACGGGTAACAAAAATATGTAGCTGTTCCCACCAGATCATATTTAAGGGACATTTTAAAGAAGACTGAAGCATTACTGTAGCACAACAACTATTTGATGGCCAGCCACTTTGCAACAGTTCTAAATCTACAAATAATATGTATCACCATAATACTCATAACATATTAGAAAATATTATAACTATATCATAGTCATTACACTAAATTTAGTGCCCTACATTTCTGTTCATTGGCATAGGGGTAAATTGTTGCCAAATTGAACCTGATAACATTTTGATGATCTATTTCTTATATGAAAGAGACTTAAGATGAAGACATTTGGTCCTTTCTTAATTCTCGCACTGACTTCCTATAAAACAGTGGCAAAAATCACTTAAAAACTCATTACTCTACTTTTATGTTGAGACTAATACTCCATGTCTGCAAAGACAAATAAAAATAAGACACTTGGATACAACACTTTGAAAAGTGGTAATATTAAAATGTATCTTAATTGTCTCAGGAGCAGCTTAGGATGATGAGCCACAAAATGCCCATTCTTGCTCAAGGATACCAAATGAGCTTCGCCTCTTTCTTTTCTTATCACCTGTAATGCTTGCAGTCCATAACCTATTTTTTAAACATTTTTTTAGATGTAAAGTACCTGAAGGATTCCAAAACTCAAGACATTTAATCACATAATGGATTTGTAAGACAGATCACTTACAGAGCGACCTATTAGCAAAACCAGCCACAGCCAACAGGAATAGCCAGGAAAGGCTCGGCATTATTAGACGGGGCATCCCAGCACTAACAGTGCTGCCTGTTTAGTCCACTAAAATGAACTTTTAAAAAGCAATGTAATATAGGAAGTCAACTAAAAGATTAGGTATAATACAAAAGCACTAATCTCATGTGCTATATATTTTAAATATATAAAGCATGTATTGCCACACTTTCAGTATTAACCAAAGCATCTCAAGAGCTTTCTAAGATCTGATCAATAACAACTTACAGATGTGTCATTGTATTACAAAGAGAAGTACTTATGTACTCATGTACAACAATATCAAATCACCTTAAATTGATTGTAGCCTTAAAAATAATATGGGTTCATTTTGTGTAACTGCCTAGTTACAGTTTTTATTCTGTTTTTCCTCAGGATCCAAAACATATCCGTTTCATAGGCAAAAATCTAAGCTCTTTATTTGTTTTAAATAAGGCTTATCTGCAGACTATTTCCATGTTCAAATATCTGATATCCTATACTTTTGTCATATGATTCACAGTCTGACATATAGACCACCAGGATCTAGTGGTCTAAAACAAATATTAGGGTTCATATTAAACACAGATTCAAAGTCATGCTTTGATGTCAGAGTCATGGGAAATATTTTTAATGGAAACACTTATCAGCTTTATTTGAAATGTGGCTACAAATTTAGGTCAATGCATAATTAAATTCCCCTGCAAAGCTTAGCCCAAAGGCCAGACCTGGTTTTGTGCAGGCTCTTTTACCATTTACCTTGAATAATACAGTAATTACCTTGATTACAGAGACATCCCCACATGGCGAGGCAACATGAGTGCGGCACTTGCCACGTAACAAACAAAATTCTGGTGAATGACTTTACATACCATTTATTTTCCCTTATGTTAACTGATACATACATATGCATCTACATACCACCACCACCCCTTGCTAACTCATATCGTACCTACTTATAAAGAAAAAATTGTCCCTGCATTCATAGAAGATGCTTTAATTATTTTGCAACAGGAGTGATTTTTTACAAAGTGAAATATTTTTCTTTAAGAACTTAAGTTCTTCTTACTCTACAATTCAAGATTATACAGATTTGGGATCTCAATACCAGCAAAGACCAAAAAACTAACATTCATTTTATATGCAGAACTTAATGTATATGGATGGGGAAAAAAAAAAATCCCACAATATACTTAAACATGGAGTGTTACTATGGCATTCAGGAAATAAATATGTATGCTTCTAAATATACATATGTATTTAGAAGGCCACAACAGCAAAGACATTATTTTGTTCTTAAGATAAGGAAAAAATAAATTACATGGTAGTAGTACAACTACAGTGTGTTTGGTTTTTTCTGCTGAGTAGTCTAAAGTAGGTGAAGTTAGGCACATCCATAAGTTCTCCTATAAATAGCTCCACACTGAGTTCACCTGCTTGTAACTAATGTAGAGCAACAGAATTTTAAATACTTTTTCCTTTAATCAGACAAGTTAGCTTACTCTGTAGCTAGATGTTAAGAAAAAAGAAGTCATTAAGTCCTGCGTGATTTTTAAAAGACGAAGAAATGACAATGGATACACGAAATTGGGACACACACTTTCTTCCCCTGCAGAAAACTAAATGTACCTGCCTCCACCTATAAGTTTAAAGATCTGAAAGACTTCTGCAAAAATGTATTCTAGATGAGTCACATAGTTTCCCTTTGATGTCGAGACAAAGGAAAGAGAAAATTCTGCATAAATCACTTCACATTTTCCTGTAATGCTCCTGGAATATATTATTATTATTCACCTCACCTTTTCAAAGACCATGATTTTCATCTTTCTGATGATTTTTTTCTCTCTTTTTTTTTTTTGATACAAGAAGCATTTCTTATTTAGCAACTTGAATTTGTCATTAGGCAATTTTCAAACAGGTCTCATAGCTCTTTTATCCTTATTCATTTCTTTTTTTCTTTTTTAATCTGAAATAGTCCCTTGTTGCTTGATTTGCAGATCTGTATCAGCATGTGAGAATTTCACTAGCTTCAGCCAAGTACAGAACAGTTCGATCCCCTGGAGAACTGAATATAAAAGTCAATTTAGAAGTAAGCTAAAAGTATAGCACTCTGTTCTCCATCACACAAAACATCATTTTACTTTACACAGGCATCTTAATAACAAAATTCGATTCTGGATATTTTTCTCGTCATGGCTCAGGACTGTATAGAGATGACATCAGAAAGTTTATTGAAGACTTGGCTTCTTAAAAATTTAATTAAAATGTCTGTTTTTCAATAAGGTAGAAGTCCATACGTTGGTGGGAGTTTAAAGCTAGTACACATTTAAGTTTGAATTTCATCTCATTTAAAAAACATGACTTTGTAAGGTTTTGGGTTTGTGTTACTAAAAAATCACCCTGTCAATTTTGCCCAAAGAACTAGAAAAACATAATTATACAGTTTTATCGTCTTGCTTAAAGAAAAGTACATGGGTTTCCTCTCATTTAGACGATTTATCTTCAGTTCTCATTTGCTAGGATTTGCTAACATATAGCTTTTAATTATGACTTGCTTAATTGAAATTCCCATTGCTGGAAAATAAAAATACCTATATATCTGTTTTAAAGGTCTTTTGTGTTGCACACCACGTAGATGGACGAGCACTCCTAAGCTAAGGGATCCCTAACTTGCATTGCTTAAAGTTAACTTTTTGCATTTTGGCCTTCCTCCTCTAAAGCAACAAAACCAGGAAAGGTCCAGGCCCTACGTCCCACAGGAAGAAGATCTCCAAGGGAGCTCCAGCAATGCAGGGCACCTGGCCTTGCTGCAGGCACATGAGGTGCCCAAGCCTGCGCTTGGCTCCTGTGCAGTTTAAGTGATGAGACATTATCATTTTACAGTTTCATATCTTACTTCTCTTTTGCCAATTTGCACAGTTGCATGCCACTTTCTGCTTTCCACCTCATCCTTCACTGAGAAACTCCACTAAAATTGCTTCAATTCAGTTTCCCTGTTATGAAGTAGCATTTTCTTTTTTGGTCTTTTGCACAACACGGATTTTACCTTAGGCACCAAACAAATTCACCATTTTAATAATGTAAAATACTATAGCATTTTTCATTGTTCTGTGCTCAATTTGTTTTCTGAAGTCAACATGGAAAACAATTTCAAACTTCTTAGTAAATGCTTCATTTACAAATGCTCCA
This sequence comes from Nestor notabilis, assembly GCF_000696875.1. Taxonomy (NCBI): domain Eukaryota; kingdom Metazoa; phylum Chordata; class Aves; order Psittaciformes; family Psittacidae; genus Nestor; species Nestor notabilis. The sequence goes on along the minus strand of NW_009925328.1, from coordinate 72,710 downwards.
TTCCAAGCGCCTACAGGGTTACAATCTGCTCTATGACAATTTTATTCATTTTTTAATCAAAAGCATTAAATCAAATTTAAAATAAATAGTGCTCAGTACTTCTGTAGTGCCCTCCAGCACAGTATGGCAAAAGCATTTCATAGACAATAATGACTTTATCATCACTGTACCCTCAAGAAGAAGATTTAAAGTTATTCTAGAAATTCTTTCTTTATTTGAAGAAACTGAGTCACAGAACGTTTTTTCCGTATTTCTGAGGTTCATCTCCAGCTTTAGATGCTTTTACTTTTGGGTGATCTCTCTGAGGTAGACAGAGCCTTACTTTCAGAAAAATGTCAACTCCCATGTACTCCTGAACTCAACCAAAAAGGACAGAAGGTAAAATGGCCCTTAAAAAATAAAATAGCACTAAGCAGATTTTTGAAAACATAAAAAAACCCCATCTAGACTCACAACTGCAGACAGTAAGTCATTCCCCATTTGGGCAGCAGGAAGCACCACAGGACCTGTCAGCACTAGAGGCTGGGGAAAGCTCCAATTCCTTTGGAGCCGTTTGGTCCTGAGCCTGCACCAGCATGTGCACACTACTCACTGCCATGCAAAACTCTTACATGACTCGCGATGAAACATAATTAACAGCCAAATTGCATCATCACCACCACCTACCTTGCTAAGCTACCCAGGGTCTACCAAAGAAGACCTTTGTCTAAGATGTACTGAGAAACAGTGTAGGACATCACACAAGTGCTAGAATCACAGCTCCAGAAGCACTCTGCAAATTAACTGTACATTATACTAAAAGGAAGTCATTTCAATAATCATTTAGTGCTATTTGTTGCACCAGAAGTACCAGCTTCTCAATATAATTAATTTTTTTAAAACTTCTTCTCAGAAACCTTATTTCCATTTGTGATTATTTCCCTTTGTTTTCCACCCCAAGTCAGCGCAGTAGGGACTGAATTCAGCACATGTGATGGAGATGTGGTATTTCCAAGCAATGGTATTTCCAAGCAATTTCCCATAGTAACACCTCAGCCCCATGTTTCATTATCCTGTAAGGCCAGTGCAAATCACAGATGTGGTTTGTTGAAAAAGGCAGCCCCATCTTTTCCCCTCCCTAGATAGCCATGTTCATCACTGGATCCCTCTGCCCACCCCCTCCTTTCTGCTTATTCAAGCATTTGTATCATTACACAAAAGATCGGAATGAATGTTTAATAAAAAAATATTTAATTGGTTACATTTCCCAGGCTGGTCCTGTTCAGTATAATTAACAGTGTCATAAAAGCAACAATGGCCAAGACTGCTTCTTCCAGCAGCAGAAATGACTTGAAACGTCTAACACTGTGGCCTCAAACCGTTTGCAAGAATACTGTTCATCTGTAGTTTCACGTACAGCAACATTCAGTAACTTGCACTGCTCTATTTCCAATCTCATCCCTCTTCAGTCACCTCCTTCAAAATCCCACCTATTTTCAAGTAATCTAAATAATTGTGTCTTTTTCACTAGAGTTGCCATCTCAGAACTCCCCCTCTTTCAAAACCAGCATAATTTCCAGGAACAAATCCTTCTTGCCCTTATATACTGCTGATTTATTTCCCATCACTTTTTTTTTCTCCCTGCCAGTTTCTAATCTACAGCAGAACTTCATTTGTCACCACATAAATAGTTACCCAAACAACTTCATACAAATTACTCAAATTTCAATTTCACTGTCTTCCTTAGGGGAGACCAAATTAAGACAGAGGCACAACAATGCTTTTAAGTACTATTTCCTGAGTTCTTTAAAAGCCAAGATGCACAAACCGAGTGAAACAAACACCCACACATTTTGTGGTTCGATTCCTCTTCATTCATCCCACCAAAAAAAAGATGAAAGCATGGAAGTCATATACACATTACAAAGGCATGTGCCCAAGTGTTTCTCTTCATCTAAAAGTCATAGCACTTTATGCATAGATTTCTATGTTAACACTATATTAAGGTTAAGAACAGCATTTTGGGGAACAATATTTGGTAAGGAACCAGAACAACTTGTGTAAATTAGGATTAAAAGGAGGTAGACATTGTTAAACCCCACATTTAAACATTCTGATTTTGACATAAGGTTTTCTTAGTTGACACTTAATCAGTTATAAACTAGCTAAAGACAAGCCGAGGTTTCAAAATGTACAGGAACTTGTTACCAATTTCCCATAAACCACATCTGAATCCTAGATGAGCCCGTCAACCTAATCCAAGTTAAGGCCTCCTTGAAGAAATGTTTATTTTGCTTTAACTCTTCATACCTATTTTCTGAAACTGGAAAAAGCCTACTTCCAGGAAACCAGGGAAAAGCAAACACTATTATCCTACTGTTCTAGACTTGTACTTTGTTATGGCCAGCTCTGGCTATTTCAGATGACAGTGCAAGAGCCTCACAATAGATAAGTAACTTTCCAACAGGCTTTTACCTTGTCCTTGGGATGTCATTAGAACTGGACTGTATTTTGTACTTTGTCAAATGACAGCAAATTTGAGAAAGGGTAATACTGGCCTACCAATACTTGCGACTAGATAGGAAGGAGAAAATCATCTGCTTTATCATCACAGAACTCAAATCTTGAAGATAGTAGAGAGTGAACTTTTGAAATAAAATAAAGGTCACTACATCTTATAATTAAAAACCAATTCAGTATAAAGGTGAGGCCAGTTTAGAAAAAAGGCTGTGGTTTCTTACTGAAATTAATAAAGCTCATTGCATTTTCACAGAATGATATGCTTTGAGGATAAACAAAAAAATGCATTTAAACCCTGTGAGTTTTCATTTACTAAAATCAGAAGGTTCCCCACTCTTTTTTTTCTTTCTGGTCTATCCTCAGCTACCTACAAGCTCAGAGTAGTTCTTAAATATTAATAGTTATAACTTTTCTTGCAGTTTAATTAAAAAAAGAAGAAACAACAAACCAAAGAACAAAACTTACATATTCTAGACAGTGTAGGCAAGAGGAATCCTTGAAATTTATGAAATGCACTTGTCTTTCTCTCAGGTTGAAGGTAATAATGAACAGAGAAAAAGAACGAGAGTGTATATACATACAGAAACAAAAGAACATTAAAACAATCTTTGAAACTGAAAAGCTAATACTTTCCTAAGGTGTCCCTTAGACAACAAGATAACTTTACCAAAAGAATTAATAATCTGGAAGAGCAAGTTGAAAATAAAGTGATGAAATTTGCCAGTGAAACACAACTTGGTTTTAAAACAATCTTTTAAAACATGATCAATGAGCTCTTTGAGACTCAATGCGACTTTCAAGATACGTACATATATATGTATATATATATATATATGTATGTGTCTCACACTAGTGGACTGAGAAGCCAGGTGACTGAGGAAATTGAAACTTGGATAAATGTAAGATAATGCATTCTGAGAAATGCAATCTAGTCTAAACCTCAAAGTGAAGAATCTTGGAAAAAGTGGCACTATCTCTGAAAAACAAAACAAAACAAAACAAAACAAAAAACCAAATAGCAAAATCACCACAAAGAATTAGTCAATGATAATACTGAGGTAGATTTTAATATACCTTTTGTTTACTGTAGCATCAAATATTTTTGCAGCAAACTTAGATCTAAAAGTAATTTCAATGGCAATTCCCAGTCTTCTGCTCTCTTGGGGTAGTATGGATTAATATTTATGTAATATGTACTTATTTATACTGTAGATTAAAAGAACAAAAGAAATGGCAACTGTACTGCATCAAATATTAATGAAGAAAATTAGTCGAAAAGCATAAGTAGCAGTGAGAACAACAGATTACTGGAAAGATGTCAATATTCTTCTGGCTTATTTATGAAATTCAAAACAACTTCTGAGAAAGCAGACACAAAGTATGGTAACGATGTACGAAATGTGCAGGTAACGCATGGCCTCCCTATGTAGAAAAGTACTTTATTTCACCTGGTTTAAACTAATTCCTGGTCTAGTCAACCTACACATAGCACAGACTGCGCAATGCCTTAAGTAGAGCAGGACAACTGCATTTCCACTTGTATGTCACTTTGGACATGCCTGGAAATTATTTCTCTTCAAGGTGAAAAAACAATGGAGGTAGATAGGACTTAAAAACACAGTAAATCACAAGAGAAGATAAAGTATGCAACCTGTGTATGTGAAGGACAGCAGCAATATCTATGCCCATCCACATTTAGACTGGTCACACAAGAAAGGCAGGCTGAGAGGTTATTTCTGCTGACTTGTGGCAAGGGTTAAGGAGCACCTCTCAAGCTTATGAGAAAAAACCTAGATTTTCCCACTCACCACACACAGTTATTGACATCAGATGGTGTAAGGCACAGATGCACACCTAAGAACCACGAATCTGTCTAGTGGTGTACACGCTGAAGTGAATGCATTTAAGCACTGGAAAGCTGGAAGCTCTGTCTGCACAGTTTAGATCATGTAAGTATACTATATTATAATAAGTATTGGGTACTTCCCTATTAAAATGAAGTAGTGAAGAAGAAGAAGAGAAGATGGGTTTAGAAACCTCATTTTCCTCATGAAAACATGTAGAAATGCAAAACCACTGAGCTGTTATATTGTGTTGCAGGTAAAGAATAATTAATTGCAAATTCTGGACAATGAAGAAGATCAGAACAGAACTTCCATGTGGTACAAATCCATGTAGCTGGGAGAAAGAAGGTGAAATGAGGCTAAATATCAGATGAATGGGGTACATATCGGGTTGTGAAAGTCTCCCAGGGGAAGAAGCAGAATCCCCACTACTCAACACATGTACAAGCAGAGTGGACAAAGAAGTACAAGACAGGCCACAGAGAATAACTCAATACATAGCAAGAGAATGGTTCAGATGACCTAATAATATAACAGGATTTAAAATGACTAGATAATTCGATTATCATTAACCACATTGACAGTAGTACAAGCTAAAACACTGTTGCTATGGTAATCAATCCTTATGCGTTGTTGCAGAAAATGACTGAAATGCAAGGGATGGAAATGAATTGAACCAGCCCTTCCTTTTCTCAACTAATTCAATGTACCAGTCAGCTGGGAAACTGTCTAACATGAAAGTTTACATCTAGCTTCCCACAAACCTTTTAAAATATATAGTAAAGAACAGCTGAGTATCTGGCATTCAAATATGGGTTATTCTTAGACTTACACCATTCAGATTCAAGGTAGGAACAAGGCTTCAGTTCAGAGGGGATGCTGCTGGAAACAGATGGATTGCTCTCATCATTACACTTTGAACCCCCTTCCAGTACTACTTGAATTCTCTCAGACCAACATAAAGTAAGGAAAGACCGATGCACGAATGATTCTGCTTACATGCCATTACATCTTGTGAGAATAACTTGTTTTCCATGTGGAGGGCAAAACAAAACAACAGCAGAGGTGATCATTTTCACTGATACTTTCTAAATTGCCCTACGGACAATATAATGCAGTAGTGAAAGTATCCTACTTTTTATTCTTCATTTATACTCCCAACTGAAAACATACAGCTTTTTAAAGCCACAGAAAAACAAATGATCAGCAGTCTCTTAATTACATATTATCAGCTTTAACACAATTCCATTCTGGCATGGATGTTATTGCAGTGTTGTAACGAGGTGCACATCTCACAGTTCACTGGCAAATGCATGCTGATTTGTTCACTCAGCTTTCCCCTTTACTTACAGTAAAAGACTATTTGTCAGGAAATTGGAAAGTTAAACTCAGGCAGTAATAAAATCCTTGGAGCAAGGGAAAATTTTGGAAGTCAAATTTTGAGAAATTGAGTTTAAATCATTCTTGATACCAGTGAAATAGGATCTGTTTGAATATCCTCTAGCAAAACTGGAAAACCCCACTATTTTTTTTTTTATGACAACTGATAATTTAAGACACTAACACATCCCCAAAACAAAAAGTATCCAGCAAAACACAATGGGAATCGAATGGGAATGAAAGTTCAAATCACTTGGAGAAAATCACCATTCTGTCCCAGTTTTATAACATACTCAAAAATGGTTATAGACAGTATTTAGGAATAACTATATGCACATGTAGACAGAAGACAACTAATTCTGCTCCTCGGAATTTCACTGCAATGCTTCCTTTCAAAAAAATGCTTTCTCAAGTGAACAAAGTATTTCTTTTGGTCTTTTGATATTCTACACCATTGTTAAGAAAAATAATTCAAAGCAGCCCGCACAAACAGAAAGGGTACTACGGAATCTAGAGGCCATGTATTTCAAAAGGAACATGCTTTTACCTGCCAGTGTTGGTACTGTAACATAACTCTTATTTCTTATGCAGCACTACACAAAACAGCAGGTCCATATTCCGGTTTGAGAATCAATTATGAGCAAGCAAGTACACCAGAAGGTAAAAATAAACTTTAAAATCCTCAGTTACAAAACATTTGAAACAGACTAAAAAAAATACCTAGCTTGTTTTTTTAAAAAGCCATTAAATTCAACCTTAAGGAATGTATTATGTCTAAGAGAGAAGCAAAATACGTATGTCAAGGAAAAAAAAGATCAGAGCAGCAGTGGTTTTCCATATCCACAGACACATACAGAAGTAGATAAACGTGCTATACAGTTAACCCTCCTACATTAAAAAATTGTTTACATAACGTAATTTTTTGTAAAAAACTCTCAGGGATAAGTAGAGAAAATGACTCAAGTACTGTAAGAACATTCTTGAAATGCTAGAACATGCCTGAATTCATCACACACTTATTCAATTGATGAAGATACATCCCTTTTATTGAAAACAGTCTGAAACATATTGTATGTATATTTTCTTTTTATTTTAATATATTTCATTAGTATTTTTCTTGGAATTTAAACAAAAATGTTCCTCTTGTGTGAGTTTCAAGTTGTTAGTGCCAAAACTTCAGCCAATGTTTCATGAGAAAATTACTGAATTATGTCTGTTTATGATTATAACACAGATTTCTCAAGAAAATTATTCCCTCTTGGGCATTAAAAATTAAATGAGTATGAAAGACTAGAATGTGTTTAATGTGACCAAGCTAGCTCTTCCCGCCAAAATGCTTCAATTTAATCCAAACTAATTGTTTAAAACTTAAACAAAGTCTAATAAAAGTGATTTCACTTCCAAAAATGACATGCATTTACTAGAAAAGACTCGATAAAAAGATATCATTAAGAGAACCAAATTGCGAAGGCCAAGAATTTTACTATGCAACTGCTGTAAATAGTTTCTTTTTTATTTTTTTAATGTAAGTTCATGGATGAGTCAAAAAGAGCATGTGTGAGAAAGAGAAAGAAATCCCAGTGCAACTGAGAAATTAAACTGAAAAATTAAATCAAGGAGCCAAAAAACAGATACACAGATGGTAAAAACTGGCAAAATTAAAACGTAAAAATCATGCTCTTAAGTACCAACAGATGCAGTGACTTTAAAATATTACTCCTTGAGGATACACAAAGACAATAATCCCAGATTGTGATTTCTGGGCCAGTCTACTGCTGCACTAGAGCCACAAAATACACTGTATTGTACAGAGAAAAAATGATGTGTCAGACACAGTGATATCTGCACTGCCAGTCTACTAAAATAGAAGGGAAGAAAATTAAACTACCCAATGCTGTGAAATTAATGTCTTCAGAAAAAAAAAAAAAAAAGTGGAGAGAATTAACTGTGCAAATGAGATAAGAGAGATGACTTGCAGAATCCATTTACAGATTTAAGATTTATAATACTACAGGACTGAGCATGAATTGGTTATTTGAGCATTTTTGAAACATTCCTTCTTGCTTCTCTCAGCTCAGATAGAAACAAGATCATGCTTCCCAGATTATGCATCATCAAACTTTGCCACACTAATTGCTTTGCTGACCTCCTATTTTATTTAGGGTCTTCTTGGTTTCAATCATCACAATTACCTAAAAGCTATTGCAGTTCAGACTCCTGGCATTAAAACAGGGAAAGAAAAATAATCCAAAATGTGAAAGTTGAGGAACTGATGTGTAGTACACATCTTTCCTGAAAGATCTTCTAAAATCAGAACTTGAAATGAAGAATTATTGGTAGTACTTTTAAAATGCATTACTTAAGACTAATCTTTCAGATTGTTAAATGAATTCAACCGATACTGCTATGCATGAATTGAACAAACCCAGCATCTTATGCCATCACGTAAAATGAAAAGAGTCATCAGGGAACTGCATTACAGTGATGCAGGAGTATGGGTTCACATGGATTCAGACATAATAATTTCTTTTGGTTTTGCGTTTTTTTCCTACATATTTCTCAGCCTACATCCCAGTATTTTCTTCTGTCCCCTGACACACCAGTATGGAGCTAAAGTGCTTCCTACCCAAACTTCAACTTTTCAGTGAGACTGACATTTGTCAATTTAGGGAAAAAAATTTCAGAGTCCTTGAGTTCCGTTACTTTCACTTACCCAGAATGCTGCAATACACACCATCCTACTGAAGTATAACATTATAAGATGATGCTTCTGCACAGACACCAATTTTACTGACCTTCAAATCACCAGCAGAATCCATTAATTCTGATGAGAGAATGAGTTAAAAGAGTCATCATGAAGAGAAAGCTATTAATAGTGACAAAGTGTAACTACAAGAAAGAAATACTGACGGGCTTGCTTTATGAAATCTGTGCTTTGTTGTAACAATTATTGCCTACAACATCAAGATAAATAAAAATGGTATGATGGAATACTCAATGTGACTTTCGATAATTTTAAATAGAGATGCTCACAGATATGACCACTTTCTATTGGGACATTCAATTTCGTCTGCACTTTGGATAAATGGGTTGAAATTATAAGCAATCACAAATTCCTTCACATTAGAAAAGTAAAGATTTTTGAAGACACATGAGGGTATTCAAAAGGAAAGGAAATTAAGCTCTGATACAAAGTGATTGAACACTGGCTTCCTGCCTAGTATTCCAAAGTAATACTAAGAGGACCAGAGGCTTTGCTCATACTGGATAACTCACTCCTTAGGTGTTTATTCCACAGTCTGTAAAAGTGTTTACAATATACAGCCTAAAGAATAATTTTACACACACGCACACACCCCATTTTGGAAATAGTTGTGCATGTATGCTGCTCCTAACATTAGTTTTTAAACTGTGAAAACAAACAATATTTTAAATGGCAAATGTGCTAAAAAAAAAAATAGTCAACTGATTTTGCTCAATTCATAAGTATTCATCTCTGGGCTGGAAAAAGCAGCATAAAACATTACAATCCAAATGAAGATAAAGTAATCACATGCAACTGGCATGAACGTGAGTGATATCTTAATATGGAATCTGGGCAACAATTTGTAGTCTTAAAATATCACATACAAGAGATCAAAACTTGAAAGTGGTATTTATTTCGAAAGAAAGATCTTTACAGAAGTATATTACAGAAAATCTTTAGTTCATTAATATTTGTAGTGCCATTTGGTTCACATTTCCAATCAATTGCTTCTCCATGGAAATACTAGTTGTGTTGTTGTTGTTTCAATTCTGTGTATTCCAAGTATGGAACATCCCTCAAAGACAATAACTGCATCAGTTACAAATCATTTTTCTTTCTTTGGCACAGGAATTCAGCAAAAACTCTTATTTGTGCCACAAGGCAGTTGGCAGTTAGTTGTTAGGTCTTCTGAAAACACCTTTAATTATTTATTAAATCAGATCAAATAAAAAGAAAGTTGAGGTGGTTTTGTTTTTAAAAAAAAAAAAAAAAATGAGAGGAGGATTGTTGTTCCTTCTGTTTTGCATGTGACATATATAGAAGTAAAGAACTTTTGTACACCCTGATTTCCTAACCAACCAAATTCCTATTCTCCCTGCCCACTCCCTCTCCAGTCCTTTAAACTATGAAGGTTGACCATTTCATATGCAACTCCAAGTAGTTTCAAAATATATTTAGAATGGACTTATTTTCATATCAGTCAATGAATGAATTGGCAAGGCTGGACTATTATCTTCTTTGCTTGTCCAGTTATACTAATGAAATAAATTAAAATCTTACCGTACATCACAGCAACTGGGTCATATTATGTAATTCCATTCACTCAGTTGCTGCACTCACTAAATCTTGCTGTGTCACTTCATGAGAATCATGACATTTCTCAAAGTATCCTATAAATTATAGTAACCACTTAATACAGCCAGAGTACTACATTCAATAATGAAATGGTCGTACTTAAGCAATAAAATTGAGGTTAAATTTTAAACCCAAAATAAAACAAAAACCCAGACAAATTACTTCCACATAACTCAATTATTAATTCTAAGTTACACAATACCATTCCCCTTTACAGCTAAGTGCAACCATGTCATTAAAATTACCTGTCAACACAGGATTTTAAAGAATAAGCACCTTCATTATTTACATTAATGGAAGATAAATTAACTATCACTTCCACAACAGAAGGGATAAACTTGGCCCTTTTCTGAAACCATCTTCCTCATAATTAACAATTCATAGGAAGAAAAAAGTATAAAACCATCCTGCTCTTATTCTATAAATTCGGTAAAGATAAGTTTCCCATTAAGATAAAATCCATCTTTTTCCCTTGCCCAAAATATAACCACCCTGACTTTATGGCTGTTCTGTTTGGTATTACCTGACATGTATGACTCAGCAGTGATTTACCTGAATCTCGCCTAAAACCTACAGTGAGAAGTGAAGAGTACTCACATCGGTGTTCCTGTCCAGATAAGTTCTTCCACTACAAATTAGTAATAGAAATATTCCTTTAAGATAAGTAACATAAACCATTTGGAAGTAAAATTGGACCAGAAAGAAAATCAAACTATTATGAAAAAAAAAAGCAACAAAACCCACCACTTATTTTTCCATTTCAAGTCAAGCAAAATCTACGATGCAAATTAAGTTAACTGAAAATTAAGTTAAAGTGAAGCTTAAGCTAAGGCCATACTGACATCTAATGCATAATTATAAAAGCTTGGCTTGGCAAAAAAACCAAGCAAATCATCAATCTTGGGCTTTCTTCTAATTTGAAAGAAACAAGGAAAAAAAACCCAGTATTTGGGATAACTTTCTGATTTTGAATGGTGTCTTGCTGATAGAACATAAAAAAGCCTCCAGAAAATAAAACAGAGAAGAGATTTGGGGAGATGGGTTGTAGAGGTGGCACCTATTTCTTCCTAAGAATTTGGTTGCTGTCCTGTAGAAACTTTTATTGTAAACCACAAAGCAGGTAAGCAGGAAAAGGAGAAAGGTAGAGCACAGAAAATGAGAACATGAAACAGAAGAGCAAAAAGGTAAAATATCAATACCATGTACAACCAGTATCACCTTCTGAAACAAAAATGCAGAATTTCTTTTTAAGCCTCCAAGATACAAGTAATCACCTACATATTTACACTCTGGTTAGAAGGCTACAATGCAGAACGAGCATAATGTGAATTTTAAATTAAGAATACCAAGGGCAAGGGAGAATCCTCTATAGACACAATTAACAGAATTGCTTTAGTACACTTAAAACTTTTAACCTTTGCGGTCTTTGAAATGAACAGTGGAACTGCATCTATTTCAGGTTTGTACGTAAGGGCTGCACTGCCCTGAAAAGTTTTACAGTGCTGTAAACTAATGAAAGAAATTATCTTAATTTGGTTAGATCTATTTTCATTAACTCTATTACCCACTGAGGGAATGAGGACAAATTTTAATTTTACTAATGTATTTCATTTCTGCATTACTTTAGCATGCTGTAATCGCAGCTCCTGCTCAGTATCAGTAGCTCTGCTGTCACGGGGCCACCTTGCCCTGCACTCTTGCCACGCCATCTGGACTGCACAGAGCCCCTGGGACCTATGTGGGGAAGCGAAGGCATCACTGACCATCGCCACCAGGAGCAGGGCTGCCTGATACTAACTCATACCCCATTCCCACTGCGGCTTTTGAGGATATGGCATGGTAGCAACAACAAGCACGTTATGAAAATGTGCCTTTCTATTATAAACAGCTAGTTGGGATGCATTATATATGCCTGGACTGAAAAGTAAACATATGAGAAAATAAACCTCATTCACAGCATGAAGAAAGAAACCAAGTTCTTAAAAGAAGAAAAGAAAGACCTAAGATCCTCTAGATGAAATCATCATCACAGTATTCCAGTACTTCGAGGGTAGCTACAAAGAAGATGGAGGCTCTCTCTTCAGAAGGAGCCACTTGGAGAAGACGAGGGGCTAAACATACAAGTTTCACCAGAAGAGGCTTCATCTTGATATAAGAAATAAAGTTTTTTATAATAAGAACAATCAATCACCAGGGCAAGCTCCCCAGGGACATGGTAGAGTCCCCATCTCTGGAGATTTTCAAGATGGCTTTGGACAGAGTGTTAGGTAGTCTCACCTTGGCTCTTTCTCCACAAATCACTGGACCAGATGACCAGGTATCTTTCAACATAGGCTGTTATATGACTCTTTGAATTTCAGCCCAGTCCATCTGCCTACTTATGTTTACGTGTACATACATCTGAACATGACACACGCCTTTTTCTATAATCATTAAAACACGAGTACTTCTGTAAAATCGCCTTTTCCGGTTTTGGTTTGGCTCGGGTTTATTTTGTGTTTTTTTTTAATTCTGGACACATACAGAGCTACATTCTGCCACTGAATTCATATACACACAGCAGCATATAACTGAAAGTAGACTGTAGCCCCCAAACCATCTCACCTATTTAATACACAGTGTGAAATGACAGATTATTTTTCAAAGGAGAACAAGATAGATGCCAGCATGAAACATTGTTTATAAAAGCGTCACCACTACAGCTGTCCCCAAGCAATAAAGCTGTTTATTCCAACCTCCTACCTCATATAAACTGAAACCTTCAGTACTGAAAAATAACTTCAAATCTGTTCATATAATAACACAACTCTCTTTCCAAAATATACAAACGTCCATTTTACATAGAAGTGAACAGACTTCTAAATTCCATGTTAATATTTTCTTAAAAATAATACATACTGTAGTTTTAAATTTTACTCTGTCTCTGCACATACTGATACATTCAGCATAAGATAAGTTTTTAAGGCTTCTTTTCTGTTTCTGGGACTATACACAAACATTTAGAAATATTTAATAAATGTGTATTAATATATTCCTATCAAAGCTTTATACAGAAGAATAGAGAGTTTCTTTTGAATTCAGAATACATGAAAACTCTTCTAAGGGGTAGGAATTAAAGTCTACATAAAAATCAGAAATAGATTAAGTAAGGATCTAAGAAACAAATGCCTTTTAAATATGGAAATTAAGTTTAGATTTAGAAATCTGGATCTGAAGCCAGATAAGTCAGACTTAAACCTAGAAAAAGCCTGTGATTCTGATTCTCACTATAGAAAAATGTGGTAAAAATTTTAACCTTAAAGCAGAAATCTTAAATACAGAAACAAAGAATTTACATGCTCATCATAAAAGCTTGTTTTACCCTCCCATGCCCCTTTTTAAGCATTCAGACACAAAACACAGAACCATCTCCAGCAAGTCTCCCACACTAAGATGCGTCTGTGGGAACTAAGCACTGACTACCACCAGAGCCTCAGCTGCTGGGAGCAGCTCAGCAGGGTCTAGCCTGGAAGTGACCCAGGTGAGCTCTCACACTCGATTCAGATCTAGACTCCAGTACTACACGATAGGAGTTTGGATATTTTTATGTAGGTGCTCACATTATAAACACCTAAATACAAGTTTCTCTTTGTTGGAGTACACTATGCATAATATTTTTTTCTAATATAATAATAAATGCAACACAGGGAGAACACAAGAATAATCACTTGCATATGCTCATGTACAGATCAGTGGTACCCCAATACCACTATGCCCTTACAGGAATTCAAAGGCTATTAGAAATTATGCAATTTTGACCATATTACATATACAAAAAAAAATTCCACAGGTGTGATTAGTCCAAGAAAAATAAAAATAAAACAAAACAAAATATTATTACACCTGTGTTTAGCAACGGCTTCAAGGTGCTCTTCTGGCAGCCAGACAGGGTATTTGGCTGTCTCAGAGTTAGATGCAACCACTGCCCTTGCCGAGATGTAACTGCCTCTCTTCTTGCTGAGTGGAGGGTCAAGCCAGCACTTTATAGTCTACATTTCATCTGAGTATTTTCACTCCTGAGCTAAAGGACTTAAAAACTTGCCAATATAAAGAAATAAAGGGAGCAGTCAATACCTAATTACCCATAGCAGCAACAGCATGAGAAAATAGTCTTGGTCCAAATCAAGATTTTCACCTTCATTGTAGAAAAGCAAAAAGAAGCAATTGCTGGAGCACTTGGAGTGTTGACAACCCTATCAGGTAGAAGCCAGATCACATGGCCAAGAACCCATCTCATGCAGTAAAAAAGCTGAATTTGCAAGTGGATATGGGAGATTCTGAACTTTTGCAGGGGCACCTTAAGGTCTTCTCATCAGCTCTTTGACTAACATAAACCTTACGTGAATCCTTTACCAATGCACTGGTCACTACTTCTATCTGCGCACAGTTATAGTTATGGCCAATTATTTAATACTAAGTCAGGTACCAAACAACGCCTTTCTCAGCTGTGTCATACAGCTCTACCTGCAGAAACTAGCAAGCCACATGAGCCATGGCCTTGTTCACTAGCTAGTAATATCTTTTCCTTCCATGATCAGCCTCAGAGTAGTCCTGCCTGGTTTCATAAACCCTGGATAGCATCCTGGCTACACTTATACACCTCCCACCTTTTGTATGGGACCATCCACTGAAAACCCTAAAAAAAAGAGACAGTCCTCTGCATTAGGCCTAGAGCATCAAATATATGAATATCTCTTGATAGAAATCCTTTATAAGGAATATTACAAGCTTTAAAACCATCTCTGTATTTTATAATTTATACACTGTCATGGTTCTGTGTTCATTAAGGTTGTTATCACAAGAAACATTATAAAGCGCATGTACTCAGAGAGAGAGAAGAGAGCGATGAGACTCTCTTGGAGTTTTACAGAGTAATGGATAACTAGTCAAAAATGATTCCTCCAACTGAAACTTAGCTAATCCTTCTACTAAATCTGAAAGCACAACTCCTTACTAATGACAATAATTTTTACTGCAGTTTCAACCTCTACATGTGAGGCATTTTAGATAAAAAGAGCCTCCACCCCGACCTTCCCCATCTCCAGGCCATGAAACATAGAAGTTGCAGAGCTTCCCACTGTAGTTACCATCATAATAAAACCTAGAAACAAAAGCCAAAATACACCTGTCAGACGTGGAGAAGCAAAAAAGAGGTACGCTAATGAAAATAAAAATATTTATATACATTAGCTACACTACTATGAAACATCCGGAACTAAACAAAATAAATGAGCTGCATGTCTGCCTTCTATTCCTATGTCATGACATAAAATAGAAGCAGGGTGTTTGTTGTTAAAAGAAAAATTTTACAACACAAGGAAGCTGGAGCATGAGAATTCACAGGAAATTAGTGGTTTCAATTCACCAACGTACCTCTAAAAGCTCAGATTTTTTTTTTTCAACTGACAGTGCTGAATCACACTGTTTTAAGAGAGTATATTCAGTCACATTAAAAGCAGGTCTTATTTTACTGAAAATACAAGCTGAAAGCAGGTACTCTACAGCTGGAGATACAAGACCATATGCTACTTGCACATCTGATCTTGTTGAAAAAGGAACCAGAGTAACCATACCAGATTACTATGGACAGATGTCATGAACAAGAATAACTTCAGGAAAGTGCCATACAGCATGTTTCTGCTCAAGAAGACATGAGTAACCAACTTCTCTTCCCATTTCAGAATACATTTGAATTGCTTTAATCTCTGGCTTTTGTTAGATACTAGAAAGCTGCTGGGAATTTAGGAATCAGACCTGTTCTGTTATAACCCTGCAATTTTACTGTATCTCCTACCTTGCTTTCATGCACTGACAAATACAGATATATACCAAATACAAATATATGTATATAGATTTACATATAATTTTAATGGAACCAATCTCATTGTATTTGCCAATACACTCAACCGCTTCATAATTAAGCGCCACTGGAGGATTTCCCTCCCCTGCTGGTCTTGCACCCTTTCCCAGTGCACAGCACAGCTGGGTGCTCTTAATCCTCCTGTGAAACAGGCCTCGTCAGCATAGCAAGGAATATACTATTTCAGTTCCAGGTGTCTTGATTGCTGCCAGTTCCAATATTTGACTAAAGAAACTAAAATGACCACCCAAGAGAAGCTTTCTGTGTACTTAAACTTCAGGAACTGGTGAAAAGTTTAACTCTTTCACACATTCCCTTTTCATGTCTCCCTGGTATGAAACAGAATGAGTATTTCATACAGATTTGATCAGGGCCTGAACAAGTCTTAAGTTCTCAAATAAAAGTGACATTATCATATATATGAATAAATTTCAGAGGGAATAAGATTTTTCAACTATTCCTCAAAGTTTGGTTGCTGTGGGGGAAAAGAAAGTACTGTGGAGGGAAAGGTGAAGAACAAAACCCAACTTTTTTCTTTTTTTAAGATATTTCAGATTAAAATTAAAGATTGTAAATTTTATTCCTAAAAATTGAATATCTGTGGGAAAGAATTAATCAAATAGTTGAGCAAAGAAGTAAAACATACAATCCTTAACTTTCTAACTGAATTCTGAAACTGTATTTGGACTTTTGGCTTTATAGGCATGAAATGATTATCTGGTACAGTTTCACCTGACTTAGTTTGTGGGCTTGAGAAATACCAAAACTCTCTGAGAAATACACAGATCACTTGCCCTGTGGACAACCAGAAGGCCCTGGAACTAACTGGGAACAACTGGTGGGAAAAGCAAGCTAACCAGCATATACAGCCAGAATACCTTAAAGGACTCAGAAAGCAGAATTAATCTTTTCCACTTCTTTGATGTATCACTCTAATTTAGTAGAGCCGTAGTAAAGCACAACAGATAGGAGTAAAACCAATTACTTCCAGGAATTTTAACAGGCTTCATGCATTCCTTCATTTTCAGGCACTAAAACCTAGTTTTAGTTTACAGAACTATTTCTCTAACAGCCACTTCAACATATCTAATTTTGTGCTGTTATTAGTCCCTCCTACAACAGCTTATAATGACTTCCTAGAAACAAGGTCTTTTGCAGTTTCATCTGGAGAATGGGCTGTGATGCTGCTATAGTTTGTTCCATAGTTCTGGTTATAAGAAACGAGGTGTTCATACAAACTAGTTGCACTTCTTTGGCACATCACACCTTCAATCCTCAAAGCACAATTCCAGTGAATGTTCACATATGTCAGATGCTGACAAAGATCATCCTGGAATTTTTTTCATCTTCTATTCAAAAGGAAGAGATTAGGCAAGCTTTGAGAGAAGTAACTCAATCCAAGCCAGAACAAACAACAAACCTCTGGAGTCTGCCAGATGAATTCAGGGTTTACTACTATCTTCTCTAAAGAGCCATAAAGGCAGGTTAGACCAGGATTATTATTACCCCTGGTATCTGTAATGGGTCCTGGCCTAGAGGTTTCTTGGCACTGTCACTGCCTAACCCCTAGTGTATACCCTGTTAAATGGGTTTCAGTTTAATTAAATATCCTGCTGATATGAAGTCTCAGAAGGATCCTGGTCTTCCAGGTACATGCAGATTCATTAACACATTTAAAGAACGAACACTTTCTCAAAAAAAACCTACCACAAACAAACAAAATGCAGAAAACTTGCTCAAAAGAAATATATTTGCAATTTCAGACTTCAGTCAGTAACAAATGTACTTCCAGACTATCACTAGTGCCCAATTATTTACCTAATTGGTGAATAAATAGAACTAGTTAAGCTGTTCAGAGACCAAAATCAGCACAAAACTTATTATAGAACATCACGTATTAAAATATTCATGTAACCAATGTTTTATAAGATGATCACTATTAAGATTTCTAATCCAACTTCTTTTGCTGAGACAAGAGTTTCATTAACTGCCATGGTGAAAATGTAATGAGGCATGGAAATATGCCTCGAAAACATCAAACAAGCAGAACTAATGCCTTCAGATCTGGAAACCAGCTTTCCATTTCAACAGAGACAGCAGCTAAACCCATCCACTCTAAATTCTTCTATATAAAGTAAATTCTGGTTTTATGTCCTATGCAAACACAAAATTTGCACATTTATTTTCAGTGCAAACCCTCAATGTTTTCATGTCACATTGTACAAAGAAGAAACATGAGGCAATAATCCTACATATGTGCAATGCTATATATGGGCTTCCTGTGTATTTCCAGTCTACATAGTAAAGATGCATTTTCATTAAACAGATGAGGACACTTGGAAAATTTCAGACACATACAAATACATAACGTGACTGCTACTTAATTTTAATTTCAGACCTTTAAACCTCTATGAGTACCAGTTTATTAATAAATAAAAAGAAACTGGAATTGTCTCAAAAAAGCCGAAGATCAAAAGCAGCATAAATGTACACTAAATAAATATAACACTGTCGTCAAATTTATAATTAAAATATGTTACAATGTTAAGAATAATAACCATTTATAAGTGCAGTGCGAAAACTGACCTACATCGTCTATTCAGTAGTAATATTACTAGCTTTCAATGGCAAAATGTTTATTAAAATAGTACCCTTTAATTAAAATAATCCTATTGGTATCAGTTGTGAAGAACAGCAGCACTCCATATACTATATAAATGTTTATGACTCAAAAATTAAATAATTTGCAGCTGCCCATTTCAGTCTTAATGCAGTTGTTTGGAAGCAGAAGGAATCCCATATAAATTTAGTCAGCATATTGCTAGTGCTTGTATCATGCTTAGAGAGCCACTATCACATAAGAATATACTCCCTCATAATAGCTTGGAGTAGCATAAAGATTAGATTGATAAAGTAATATATATATATATACACATATATATTACCTGTTCTTGCCTCTCCAGCCACTTGTCCACCATGGGATGACTGGCACTTAACGATGAACGAGCATTGTCTCTCTGAAACTGGTTAGACCAGCTACTAGTATCTCGTGGTAGGCTTCTGTAGTTTTCATCTTTCTAGTTTAAAAGAAACAAAAAAGTGTCTTATAAAAAACAACCAGTCCTTGCACATTAACAATGCAGCTGGTTATTAAACGAATACAAAGGGAAGACTGACAAAGGAGAATGCAGGTCTGGCTGGACCCAAGGACATGATTTCCCTGCCATTCATTTGCAAGAGCTCCCTTTACTTAATGCCAGTGAAGCCCACTGCACCTACCTGTGCTTCACTACCTCCCTTTTTCAACCTCAAACCTCCAGTGCACAGTCTTCCCAAGTACATACATACTCAGCAAGGCTTTCAGAGCTCCTTAATTTCATTCTCACCAAAAGCAAATGCATCATACAACAGTCCATTCAGTGACAGCTAAGGCCACTATATAATTTTCCCAAGTCACTGTATGCAATCAATTTTACAATCAAAGCGGTATCACTGCTCCAGGTACTGTCCTTTAGGCCAGAACAGCATGCTATAGAGTTCAAAACTTGAATTTATTATTCCACATAATAAGGCTTTGCCTGGTTTGCCTGAAAGTATACAAATACAGTCACATTTGTACAACAGCAGCAGATGGAGGTTGCACTGATGGAGATACATTTATCCTATTGAGACTGATAATAAAATATTTTTTTTCTTCTTAATTGATTAGTTTCTCTGTACATCGTTCCCGCAAACTGTACAAATTCTTCAGCTTCTAAAGATTATTAGTCTTTACTCAGTCTGATCACTAAAAGCCAATAAAAATAGAGGCAGATCCTTAATAATGGGAGTTACCCTTAGCCCAAAACCAAGGAATTACTGATAACTTACATAAGTTAGTTTCCTCTAACTGAAATAATATATGGAACTGAAATTCTGCTTAGCTTTTCAATTAGCTTATCAAAAGAGGATTATAAGCACACTCGAAGTATCCTTCCTTCAGAAGCAGAGTACTTTTTCCAGTCAATGTTTGTCTATCCTTATGTCAAATCAGACATTTGTAAAATAGGATTGTAGTGCTACATGTTTTGCAATACTGCCACTTTCAGGAATCTTGAGAATCTCTTAAAAAAAACCAACCCAAACCAAACACCAGTGCACAGTCACAGCTGAAACCTTTTCTTTTTTTTTTTTTGGTATTCATAGCACACAGCAGATAATTGACCCTTTCTTAAATCAATATGTCATTCCATCAGCATGAGTATTTCTCCCTTCTTTACTTGCTGTATTGATATTTCTTTGGCATAGCACAATATCAGTCCAAATTCTAAAATATGGACTGTAGCATCAATTCTCTTATGATTGTCCTTCACAACTTTATTTCTGGTAAATGTATGACAGGCTTTGGTAGGAAATTCAGGTCTCAGTATAACTGTGATATGTAGCACAGTCTTCAAAAGCTTCATGTGCGAGAGCAGTCTTTTCCCAGACATATCAAATTTAAGCTTTCTTAACTGATGACAACTTCTTCTCTTGAAAGAGACTTTGTAGTATAAAATAAGACTTCCATTTCAAGACATTAAAAATTTAACTCAACCCGCACGAGGTAACTTCGTAAAAATATATCTGCAAAAATAACCAGCCCAACAAATCAGCGTCATAAATTAGTTTACTCTGCCACAAATGAGTAAGAACTTTGAGTGTTTCAGCAATGAAAAGAAATCCAGTTTTTCAGTCTGTTTAACCACACAGCAAACTAGAAACTTGCTTAATCTCTTGCTTAGAAAGGGACAGTGGAAGTCAGTCATTGTTTTGTACAACTGTTCCTTAGCAGAGCCATAAAAGCCAGGAAACAGTGTGTAAAAATTGATTTTTTTCCTGCTGCTTCTCTTATTTAATTCTTCTCTTCAGGTGACAGAGGTGGCTCAGTTCCTATGAGCCAAAACAACAATTTCTCCTATTCAAAGTGGTGGAAAGTTATAACAACAAAATCAAAATCTGACAAAGAAATAACAAAAGATCATTTTATGTACAAAAAACCCCATACAGTTGGTACATAAGTTACTGCCATCTAACAAGAACTCACTTATCTGACAGACCATCACCTACTCTGAACGAATAAAAATTTCTTCCTATGTAATGAAATGTTTTCTGTATTTCTGTGCTTTACATATAATTCAATGTTTTTATTGATTGCTGTTTACAATGTTTGATATAAACTTTTAAAAAAGACATTTTACCTATGCTACACAAAAATCTCTCTGCACACAGCATCCATTATCCATGCACAAAAGTGCTTTGCAAGAGCAAGAGAGAAGAAAAAAAGTTCATCAAGGGATGTGTTGTTCTTCAATCATTCAAACTCTCAGCAATTTTTCTGACAGCAGAAGTAAACGCTGGAATGCTAGAGAGATGTGGTTCCTGTGACTTCTTGTGTTTCCCAGTGCTGCTCAGAGGCTCAAAATAGTGCTGCTATTAGAGTAGAATAAAACACTTTACTAGTGTTGCAATCACACACAGAGTCATGTTGGTATTAGCCAAACAGTGAAACATTAGAAAATCAACATGTTCACTCCTCCTTTCTTTGCCATTCCTTTTTGGCAAACAGCTATCCCTTTACCCCATGGGTGATGGCACAGGGGCAAATACTAAGCTAGACCAGAAGCAGAGAGACCAGCAGTTTCAACACTGCTCCCATAGTCCTTCTTGCAGATAGCTACACAACAAAACTGTGAGATGCTACTGGTGACCTGGAACCTCAGCTACGCAGGGATCTCCATTACTGATACTGCCAGCTCTAATTCAAAGGTAGAAGTGGTGATAGACTTTAGAGGTGGATGTGAAAAACACATTGCTGCACTTCGAATACCGAGATTCACTGAACCACCTGTCATGCTGTCTGCTATTTAAATTACAGGTATGTATTTATAGGTTTGGGGGATTTTTTTAATATGTAAGTGTTAACCTAGAAATCTTTACTTCTATTGAGCATAATCTAGCATTAGCACATGTGTTCCAAACATGCGACCGGAAAAGGTGTGTGTCACTTTTAACTTCAATACTATGAAGAAAAAGATTTCATGGTACAGAAGCCATCAGGGTCACGCAGGGAATTCTTGTTTCTTGTGGAGCTGCAGCTGTAAGCTCTCCGGGGACCAAGCCTGACATGCATCATCAGTTACAATTAAATGGCCTAATTTTTTTAAAATAAAGTTTCTTTCCCAAACATCTTTGGGGACCATGGGCTATGTCAGCTTTATCATGTTTGAAATGGAAATTGATCAATATAACACTAAAAGTGCCAAGTCACAGGATCACCACTGCACTTAACAGCAGTATTTTGCAGTATTTTTAATGAGGACACATAATCTAACACCTTAAGATTTAGTTCAGCATGGTGTCCCTGCGGAGCTTTGCTGGAAGGCTGGGTGAAACGGGATAGGAGAAATGAAGCAATTTTGTTATAGTTTTAGTTTCAGATGATTTGCAATATATAATGAGCTCCTCATCAAAGACATTGCAGCTTGTAGATAAAATGATGGATTAGCATGATCTGTGTACTTGAATTACTAGCTTTCAGTGCATAAATTCACTCATGACTTTAACCCACAGCTGTATCCCTACAGATCCCCAGAATCAGTTACCCAAGCAAAACATACTCCACCTAGTACAGTGACAGTTTCACATTTGTTTGTCACTAGGCCACTTTACAATAGTGAAGAAATTGGGTTTTTCCCTTTGTTTTGACTTCCTGTGTAGTTAATGTAAAGTGTGGAAAATTTGGGTGTGGTTTTCTTTAATACTATATAGCAATAGATCAGGAGTAAAACAGACTGAAGACCTCTTCAACATAATTCTCTGGAAGGACATATAAAAACATAAAAAAAAGTTTTCACTTTAATTATTTCTACAGCAAATTACCCACCTCTCATTTAGGATTTTCACTAGCACTGCACTGACTTTCTTTTACTGTCCATTCTTTTTTCTTGTTCGCTGTGCACTTTGAGAAAGGCTTCTTGCTTGGGTTTGATTCCTTGTGATGGCCTCAGACTGAGATACGATTTATCCATGTTGATGAGAGATGAGATTTCATTTAATCTTAGGAGGTTATAATTTCATTTGACTTCAGGCAAATGCATGTCTACAAGTGTATTTATTATTGTCGAATCACTATAAAGGGTGTTCTTCCTTCTTTTTATGCTCCACTATGTCCATGTTAGACCCTAAACAGTCTTTGAAAGTTTGGTATCACTCTCAGACAAGATGCTAAAAACTGTAATTAACAAAACATTCATACAGTTTATGAATGGGAGTTTCTAATTTATATGTAAATATCTCTGACTGATGCAAACATCTGTTCATAAATGCAGAAGTATACACATATACCCATTTTCCATGGTGTCTGAAGGTCTAGTGAACAGATTTTCCTGGATTTTTTTAGTTCATTGGTCATGAGGTTCTTTTAACTAGACTTTAGACTGTCCTGGGTTCAGCTGTAACAGTTATTTTTCTCCTTCTTAGTAGCTGGTGCAGTGCTGTTTTTGACTTGAGTCTGAGAACAACACTGATAACACACTGATGTTTTTAACTGTTGCTAAGTAATGTTTACCCCAATCAAGGAATTTTCAGTCTCATGATCTGCCAGTGGCAAGGGGTGCAAGAAGGCAGGAGGAGGAAGCAGAGACCGGAAACCTGACCCAAACTAGCCAAAGGGGTATTCCATACCACAGCACATAATGTCCAGTATATAAACTGGGGGGAGTTACCTGGAAAGCCCAGATCGCTGCTCGGGTCGGGCTGGGTATTGGTCAGCAGGTGGTGAGAAATTGTATTGTGCATCTCTTGTGTTTATTGGGTTTTTTCCCCTTTTCCCTTTTAGTTTTATATTCTCTCCCCTTGTTATTTCTCTTATCATTATTGTTATTAGTAGTAGTACTTTTTTATGGTACCTTAGTTACTGGATTGTTCTTACCGCAACCCGTGGGACTTCTATTCTTTTGATTCTCTTCCCCATCCTGCCCAGAGAAGAGTGGAAACACCTGTGGGGGGGGGGGGTGGTGAGTGAATGGCTGCATGTTGCTGAGTTACTGGCTGGGCTTAAACCATGACAAGACAAATAAATTAGGGATAAGACCACTGGATGCCCATTTCTCAAATAAAATTTAAAAAAAAAAAAAAAAAAGATAAAGGATGCATGAATCATGTCTATTTTACAGATAGACATGGGAAATTAATTAACCCATAGGTGTATTGTGAATGAATGGAAAATCCCCTTGGTAGGAAGAAACACCTTCTTACACAGAGGTCAGATTTGGAACTGTTCTCTCTATTCAACAGCAGCTTTTTAACAACAAAGTGTACCAAATTTCAACAGTTTACCTTGAAACCAATTGTATTGGTCACTTTAAAAATATGCATCTCTCTTAAGAAACTGACACTACTGCTTGGGCAAGCGTCCCTTTCCCCTCAGTAGATTAAGTTTACTTTCTCATTCTACAGTTTCAGTTCACAGTTTGCTTTATTCTGAGATGTATTGAAGAACACGATCCCAACAGCCACAATAATCCACATACAGCCCAGCCATCTAGCACATACAAGAAGGAACAGTTTCCAGTCCCCAAATATCTGGATTCTTTGCCCTTCAGTCATTCTCCCAGGAGTAAAGTAAAAGCTGACTCCCACATTAAAGAATTACCGCAGCTTTGTGCCTCCTCTCAACTCTTGCCCAGAACATGGGTAGTTTCCAGCAACTTGTACAAACTGTCTTAGGATGCAGAAGATGCAAATCTAATAGTCTAATAAAGAACTTCCATGCCCTATTTATGATGAAAGTAGATGAGAAGAATCACCACTCTGTAGTCATTCTGATGTTTTCAGAAAGACTTGTCTAGAAATGACCCTCTCTGTAGCTCCGTAAATGGAATTAATGTATTATGCATGGACAATAGCTCATTAAAAAAGCAATTGAAAAGCCAGTGTTCTGCTTAAGTTCTAGCACCTTATGCTCAGAAAATTCCAAAGTCATCCAATTCCAATTCATATATTCTATGCTCTCTTTTGATTGACGAGCAACGCCTGACCTTAAAAAAGCAATAACTAGGGGACAGTTTTCAGTGTATGCTGTGTTATATATAAATATTTAGTGTCAAAGAATATGCGCTAAATTAAGAGTAAATAAAAAACATGAGACTGCCTATCCAAAACATTCTGTTGACCTCTCTTGTTTACAAAGGAAAAATCAAAAATGTCATGATCTTTGCACGTATACATGCAAAACCAGAAATCACAAGGCAGTGTATATTGTTATCTCTCAGACTGAGGGACAGGAAAGAAGCTGCTGCTTCCATTCACTCTTATTAATCTCAAAATAAAACAACAGATAATGCAAAACAAGCCAAACAACATACAGCAATTGATATTCCATATGTATAATTCAGAAGCTGGATTTTATTTCTGTAAGGTTAACTAAAAAGGTTTTCCACAGTTTCATTTTAAAGAAAAATAAATTAACCAGTTCACTTAGAATGTCATGAAGCTACAGTACTGATTCCTTTACACACTATACTTAGAAACCAGTTTCCCCTGCCACTACTTTTCACTAAATTGAAATACGCTTTTTTGCTGCACCACTTTAAAGGCCTCTAGAGTTTCTGTGTATATCCAGATTAATATATGGATCTATATGGCTATGTACTTAAATGCAATAATGTAATTATGCACAATATTGCCACTTTCACCAGATGTTTACTTTTTTAGTCAAATTTATAAAGTGCTTCATGTCAATTTGGATTTAGACGAAATAAAATTTGTAAACTTGCAGGTTTTTATTTTAAATCTCAACATACCTTCATTTGATTCCTGGGGAGAGCCAAGAAATTAATTTGCAGGAGGGGAAAAAAGCTGATAATGAATTATTTTTGAAAGTATGCTCTGAAGATCAGATTTAACAAATAGAATGTTAATGTTAAGTATATTTGGGAAGTTAAGGAAAGCAGAAACAATGGGGTACAGGAAACTTCACAAGGATCTTATATTTAGATCTTGAAATTAATAATGTCTTATAAACCACCAGGAGTACTCATTTAAATGCTGGGTATATGCTTTCAGATGGCCATAAATCTAAAATGGTGCAAGAGGCTGTTTGTACATTCAGAAACTTACATGTGCAGTGCTGAAATGAAGAAAGGAGGCCAGGGGATAAGGAATCCATCCCGCCTTCTCAGGCTAACTGAACATCTCCCTCCTCCCCCTCCTTTCTTCATTATTTTGACAAGCATGGAGAAGAGCAGTGATTTAAGGTTAGAAGCACAAAGGCAATGCCCCAAACCCATGGCAAGTGGCTGTGTCTTAATGTGCTGCCAGCCAGCCACTTGTCCCCTCTGTTAGTCCTTACCCAAACCACTGCCTGCCTCCATATTTAACACTGCAGACAGGCAACCCCAGAAGACTCCCAGCAAAGCATTCATCTCCTCATCCCACCTGCAAACTCACTTCAGACCTTGGCCAGAATACCTCCTGCAGGTACCAGACAGGTGGCTCGTAGCAGCTCGTTTTCCTTTTATCTAAAGTTTACAGCAGAACAGTCACCTTTGGCTCCTTGCAGTCTTACGGGCCTTTCTCACACTGAACAGCTTTCCATCATGCTCCATCTTATGGTTTTAGCTTATATCCAGATTTCTTTTACTTCATGTGCTCATCAGGCAATGCTTTTAAGTTGGACGTCTGTATACAGGAGCTGAAGAGCTCATTTATAGAAACAATAAAACTGGGCAGTAGCACAGAATGATCACCGCTTTTCTGTCAGGCTGTGAAACAAAACCAGGCTAAGTGACATCTGTTTCAGCCCCAAATGTAGTCGTAACAGAAATAAGCCCAGAAGGTGACTAGGTGATCCTGGTTTAAAATCCTGTATTTACTAGAGCTGAATTTCCCCACTAATGAAAGCTCACCACCTCCTCCCCAGCCATACTTCTTCATACAGATTAGTTCCACATATGGCTCCGCAGTTTATTCTGAGACTATTTTGCCTGGTTGTCTTTCCTTGTCTTCTTGTGTGACTTATATTCATTGCAAGACTTAAAAATACAACACATACAGCAGAAAAGGATGAAATAATGACTATTTAAACCGTGCAGGCTCATGTCAGAACACTCTAGGGAAGGCACAGACTGCAACCTGGACTGTACTTCAAATTTCTTTTTCTTCCTAGCTACACATTCAGCCAAAATCCAAACGTGCTTTGCACCAGTACACAACCTTGATAATAGGAAAACAAGACAGACAAATATTTGAATCTGCAGAAACTCTTGAACCACAAGTGATTCTGTAAAGGCACAGTTGTGTGTTACAACTAAATAGATGAAAGAAGGTAAAAATGCAGATCCAACTATTTCCAGTGAAACTATATATGTTTCTAAACTTAAAATCACTAAACCTGAACATCCAACTTTTTCTTTTTATTTTTTTTTAATTTAAACCTACTCTTTCAATCCCAGAGTTTTTCACCCTCAAACTGCAAGAACACAAAAAAAGAAAAAAAAAAAAAAGAAAGAAGTTGAGATAAGCATTTAAATACAGGAATTTATTTGCAAAGTACACATTCATTTGGATGAATAGCAGAGGAAAAGTCAGCCATTTGTTAGAACTTCAATTATTCTATACGATATTCTTGAGAACTTTGTTTTCAGTGTAGCCTTCATCATCTCTCAGAGGGAGGTGCTGTACACTGTGTTTACTGAAAAGACAAACAACTTGTGCACACTCTACCACTCCTTTATCACCACTAAGGACTCACTCATCCAGACCTTCCTTGGCACTCTCAGTTCATGATACAGCACCATGTCACCTCACCTATGGATCAGACATTGCTCACCCAGACATTGCTCACCTATCACACAGAGCGATGGGATAGCAGAACACGGGGAGAAAAATGCACACTCTTCCTACACTACTGATGGAGAACAAAGATTGAGAGTGACCAACAGAATTGCTCAGCCTCTGAGCAGAAGGGGTAAAAAAGCCATCAGCTCCCAGCTCTCTAGTATCTTGCACTAATGATCTGTCTCTTTTGGAGGACAGAGAGGAAATTTGATAGATGAGCTTCAATGAACGAATGACTTGGAGCAAAAAGAGACAAAACAACAAAAGAGATGGAGAAAATCACACCTTCACTTTGGATTCGTTGGTTTTGGCTTTTCCCTGCTTCTTAACACATTTGGTCAAGATTGACTTTTGGATGCAAACAGTTGAATCCTGTCCGTGTGTACAGTACTCAGCAAACACAGTAGCACAGCATCAAGTGATGGGCATCGGCTGTTACCTCTTTGTGCACTAGGCAAGGATTTTTCACTTTGGGTCTCTCATTCCCAACCTGCTGATGCTAAGAAACCCTGTATTTGTTTTCACGTTATCAATGTCAGGAATTTTGAGTTCTTTCACGGAGATTTTGGTTTTTATTGCACTAAAATTTCACTAGCTGCACTGCTGAAGAAAGTCAGACTTTCCTTCATGGTATCCAGTGAAAGCACAAGAGGAAATAGGCATATAAAGAAATACAAGTTATACTATCAAAACATAAGAAACATCTTTCTTAGTATCAGGGCGATCAAACACTAGAAGAGGTTGCCCAGAAAGGTCGTGCAGCCTCTATCCTTGGAGATATATGTACTCAAAGCCCAGCTGGACACAGATCTGAGAAACCTGCTCTCATTGACCCTGCTTTGACCAGAAAGGTTGGACTAGATGCCCTCCAGAGGTACCTTCTAACCTCAGCTGTTCTGTGATTCCATGAAAGTCATGAATTTTACACGCTACCCAGGACAAAAATAATACATACAATGTTTATTTTATATCGTGTTCTGTTTGGGTACGATTCCTCTAAACTATTTCATCATCACATGACAACCTGCCAGCAGTGAGTTACTATTACAAAGAAAGAAATTGATGCATGTAAATTTGGGGGTTTAAATTTTCATTAATCTATCCCCTATAACAACATTTTCTGCATTAAAACACTCGGTTTCATCACCTGTGGATAACCCATTCTCATTCTCCCTTCCTCTCTGTCTACATGAAATCACATCTGAAATGACAAAAATCGTGACTGTCTCACTGAAAAGAGAAAAGTCCTGCTTCAATAAACTTGGATGAAGAAATATTCATGGCTATTGAATCCTTCAGAACTTTTGTTTAAAACATTGCATTTTTATTTTGAAAGCAGAAAGCTGCATTCATTATGTGGGAGGGTTTAAAACTTATCATGACAAACTTGCCAGGCTCTTTGCATTTACCATGTACTTCTCCTTAGCTGATCCTGTTGTATCACAGCACTTTAACAACATTGTTTATCTGGTACATGCTACCTCCCTCCTGCACGAGTACAAACCAGGGGTTCCCAAGAAACGTTACCAACACTTCAGTCTCTTGTTCCCAGAATGATGCTCGGTCTTTTAGTCCAGTCTTCCCTCATCAATTTAATTGATTTACGCTGTGCAATTCTGACTCCCTGGCTGTAAAATGACACTAACACACACAGTTCTAATATAGGACTCTACAATCCTCTGAATTATAATCTACTGAAATACCATGCCATGGTGACAGTGACAAAGCAAACTTCACTTTAAAAAGACTCAAATTAAACTAATTTTCACTTTAAATCGGAATTTGACACTGACACACTATTATTGTTGAAGCTTTTCATATAATGCATGCACATTTTTCTCCTATCTAGACATATTTCATTAGAGAAATATTTTTTTTATTCTATTTACAAAGAGGCTTAGAAAGCATTGCATCTTTCACATAAATATAAAAACCTACAATCCAGCAAGCTGAAAATTGGTACTCATCAGTCTCCACCCATAGGAACAGCAAAGTACCTGCAAGAAGAGATTTGTGTTTTACAGGTAAGGGATTTGACACTAGATGAGACTTAGATCACTCCCATGCAGTTTCAAATTCTCCCTCTGCACTTTACAGAGCCTAAAAAGACTAGTTTTCCAAGTAGGAAGAAAGCACATCCTAAGAATAGGTATTCCTATAAGACATGGCTATTTTCAACCTGAAAATACATATATGGGTAAATCTATTTAAGAACAAACAAGTAAAAAACCCAGGCTGCTGACTAAATGGAAAAGGCAAAAAGAGAAGGAAAAAAAAAAATTAAAAATGATGTGCCAAGTCCACTCAGCTATGTGTTTGCTGTTGCTGATCCACCCTGCAGAGCACGTTGCATGCCATTTGCTTTGCTCCAGGTGGGTGAGCCCAGGAGTGAAAGGCACAGAAGCCCGTGCACAATCTTTTTTCCCTTCCATTGCTCTCTCTTGAGTTCTCGTTCTTATTGTACATTGTCACTTTATTCTGCTGTACCAATGCTGTTATCTCTGATGCAACAATATATGAATCAAATTCAGAGAAGTCACAATTGAAAGTTTTTCATAAGCTGGTTAGCCATGGCATATTCCTGTATTAAGCAAGGCAGGTTAACTAGATAAGCTTTGTGTCTTTCAGAGAAGCAGGATCAAAGCAGATAACTAATTTGTAATGATACACAATTCATCACACAAATGGAGATGCAAATTTAAAAAAAAACCACACTGAAAATATACAGGATAACTAATTTACAGTTATTATAAGATGCAGCATATCTGGTGGTTGCATTTATATTCTTCCAATACAGTAACACAAACATCTAAGGGAAAAGAAAGGTAATTTTCATTAATGCAGCTCACACCTATTAAGGGCAGCTAGTTACACCAATAGGCTTTGGTACTATTATTAAAAATGTGTTTCAAATTAACAGTTATTCAGAAAACAAGCCTATCAAAAAAACATTTTACTGCAGTGGAAAAAAATCATACACGATATGCTTCAGCTGCATACAGTCTGTTCAGCTGTACAGTTCAACAAAATTCAAACAAAATTACAGCTTGCAAATCAGGTATTACTGCAGGCCTTTGAGAAGGTATTTTTACTAAGAGATTTCTCCTTGTTTCATTAGAATGGTTCAAGGAAGCAAGAGAGGATTAAGTCAAGCCATGAGTCACCAGGTAATACAGATATGTCTCTCACACACACAAAAGTATTTGAAATTGATTTTAATATTCAAAGAAAAACACCAATAAGTGAATTTACCTACTAAAGCTGTTGATAGTCATGAGACAATTTTGTGAATACTTGCACAGATGAGGAGACCTAATCATTTGGTTGAGACTACTCATGGGAAGGATACAGAAGGACGAGGTCAGGAATTACCTAGCTGAGTACAGTTAACAACACTATGATAATTTTTAAATCATCAATAATAAGTACTTTGGGGCACAGAACATCTGGTTTCAAGATGCTCTTACAGGTGAATAACACAGAAACCAGAAACAATCGAGATTTCAGTTCTGAGGAAACAGAGTATACTGTGATATCCTGACAGTAGATATGATGTTTCTTTATGATGAGAAGATATGAAAGACGGATGAGAGAGCACATTCAGTTTAGTGCAAGGGTTTCATATCAAAACCTCCTACTTACTGTAGTAGAAATGCATTCAAACTCAAAACACTTTCAAATCCTTGCAGGACCTACTCAGGCCCTTTCAAACCAAAGTCTGTCCTCTGGTCATTCTCTTCTTTTCCTCATGTCCTACTTCATCTACCCTAATAGCTACAGGTAGCACTATAGTTTCTTCAACAGGATCCTTCAAACATCCCACATTTTTTCCCCTCCCCAGTGCCCTTTTCCCTTTCTGTTTGCCCAGAAGTACTGGCATATGTCCTGGCTCCTCACAGCCTTTGGTGCATGGCAGCACTCCCACCCCTTCATTTCATCTCAAGTTGGGCATCTGCCCATTTTCCTGCCACTCCAAATTCTTCTTGCCCAAAATGAAACAAACACCAATAAAGAGTCTTCTCTCTCTTGCCCCCGAGAAATAAATCCCTTCTGCCAGATACATTCAGTTTCCCTTTGCTAATTCCTCCAAAAATTGGACAGGGTTTCTACCTGTCAATTATTTCTCTTTAGAGGTGACGGGCTGAAAGCAATGTCACTTCTTAGAGTCAGTAGGTGGATGAAGCTTTTGGCAACACTCCCAGAAATCCTTTTCTTGTTTCTGCAAGATACTGCTGGGGCAAAGTTGCTAATCTACAACTGTGCTGCAAATCTCAGCCCAAGAACATATGTTCTTGTGCTGTCAAGAAAGAGAACTGCAGTGAAAACATTGCATAGTGCCAACCGCCCACAAAGATATATGGGTGCTCAAGCCCAATGCATTGAGCAGAAAATTAAGATTGTTCTCATTGCTTTGCTTGAAACGTGTGTCGTCTATAATCAACGAAACAGTCTGGAACAAAGAACAGTCATCTCCCTTTGTTATCTGAGTAGCTGAAGAAAACAACCTAACATAAGAAAAGTAGTGAGGACCTGTTATAGTTCAAATAACCAAAACACATTTGTAAAAATGCCATTTTAATACTTTGATAAATGACTGGTGTCAGAGACTTCAAAAATGCACCATTTAGAATAATACTACAAATGAAATTGTTGCTAATACATGGAAAGGAGAGGAAAATTCTTAGTATCCATTCCTAAGAGAAATAGGATTCACTATAAAAATCTCTATTCACATGAAGAAATCAAGATTTTTGTTCAAAATCTTTGTTGGTGACATGGACAGTGGGATTGATGTGCCCTCAGCAAGTTTGCTGACGACATCAAGCTGTGTGGCTCGGTTGATACGCTGGAGGGAAGGGATGCCATCCAGAGGGACCTGGACATGCTTGTGAGGTGGGCCGATGCCAACCTCATGAAGTTTAACCAAGTCAAGTGCAAGGTCCTACACCTGGGTCGGCACAACCCTATGCACAGCCATAGGCTGGGTGGAGAAGAGATTCAGAGCAGCCCTGCGGAGAAGGACTTGGGGATGGTGGTTGATGAGAAGCTTGACATGAGCCAGCTTCAGTGTGTGCTTGCAGCCCAGAAACCAATCGTATCCTGGGCTGCATCAAAAGAAGCATGACAGCAGGTCAAAGGAGGTGATCCTGCTCCTCTACTCTACTCTTGTGAGACCTCACCTAGAGTATTGTGTACAGTTCTGGTGTCCTCAACACAAAAAGGACACGGAGCTGCTGGGGCAAGTCCAGAGGAGGGCCACAGGGATGATCAGCCGTATGAGGACGGGCTGAGAAAGTTGAGGCTGTTCAGCCTGGAGAAGAGAAGGCTGCGTGGAGACCTCCTAGCAGCCTTCCAGTATCTGAAGGAGGCCTATAAGTGTGCTGGAGAGGGACTCTTTGTTAGGGACTGTAGTGGTAGGACAAGGGGGAATGGCTTTAAACTTCAACAGGGGAAGTTTAGATTAGATATAAGGAAGGAAGAAGTTCTTTACAGTGAGGGTGGTGAGACACTGGAATGGGTTGCCCAAGGAAGTTGTGAATGCTCCATGCCTGGCAGTGTTCAGGGCTGGGTTGGACAGAGCCTTGGGCGACATGGTTTAATGTGAGGTGTCCTTGTCCATGGCAGGGGGGTTGGAACTAGATGATCTTAAGGTCATTTCCAACCCAAACCATTCCATGATTCTATGATAAGATGCTGCAAACTTGAAAGTCTAGCACAAATGAACTCGGGATTAATTCATAACATATGTTGCACAAGCAATTATTATTTAATT
Organism: Nestor notabilis; assembly: GCF_000696875.1. NCBI lineage: Eukaryota > Metazoa > Chordata > Aves > Psittaciformes > Psittacidae > Nestor > Nestor notabilis. The sequence goes on along the minus strand of NW_009925328.1, from coordinate 39,075 downwards.
CCAGTTATCTATTAAAAATAGTGCACTAAGTGATCTCTTCAAATGATTGATGTATAGAGTGTGCAAAAATGATAAAAGAAATTATCAATATCTATTGTACTAACTAATCTATATAGATTCTTTTCTATCTCCTTGATTTAATGTTCTCTTGTGCCTTGCCTCTCATCGCTACATGAGATCACATGCATTTCCTTCCAGTCTGGTCACCATGCTCCAGTAGACATGAAATATTCTCACAAAAACTAAAAGTATGCGCTGAACAACTAATGATGCAAGAAGACTAGTGTGAAAGATACGCTGCTGTTCAATTCTCTCCATTTTCTCCTAACTTCAGACACTCAAAGAAATCTGATTATGCTATGTATGGCCCTTCATATCTATGCTTGTGGAGTAATGAAGTGCAGTCTCATTAGGATTTCAGAAAAATTAACTGAAAATGTTAATACTTCAAATAGATTAGATTATATTTTTTACTCTCCAAATCAGAACACTATAAAAGACATTTTTCAGAACACTATAAAAGACAACATGCACTTCTGTGCCACACCAGTACAAGTGACAGAAAATATACCATTACCTACCTGAAATCCTGATAAGCAGAGACCTTATGATACCATGCTAAACTGACACCTCTGTAAGAATGTGGACCTCAATGCCTAGAAGTACTATGTGTTTATAGATGTTTTTGAAATGACAAAAAGCCCTGAAGATAGTTCAGTTCATTAGCAGCATGTAAAGACTTCTTTATCTTTAGATAAAGGGCGCGAGTCCTGGCTGCAGAGTTTTAGTCTGTGTTAACACTACACAGAATTAGTAACATTAAAGAGAAAAAATTAAACAGCTATAACAAACTGCATGTTTTCCAACAGGAATTTGTGCTGTGCAGCCAGAATGGTAACCAAAAGAGCAACTTTCTTTAAAAATTATTCATTTATATTGGAAAATATACATATGTTTTTTCCTTTTGACTCTGTCACAAGTTACCATCACAATTATGGGCAATGTCAGGGGCTGTACAAAACAAAACATTTCTTCCATTTTTTTTTAATAATGCACTGAGAAG
>NW_009925328.1:32979-37981 GCF_000696875.1 Nestor notabilis | reverse complement strand
TCCTGCTGACTTCTTGAGCTAATAATGTAATTCATGAAGAGATACTGAAATCATATTTAAAGAATGAAGGAAAAAAGGGTCACTTTACATTTCACTGTTTTAGTTTTAAGAATGTTACCAAGGAGAGAGAGCATTTGCAATTTGTATTACTTGACTAGTTCCCCAGAAAGTAAAAACTGGCAATGCTGTGTCAGAAAGAGAGACCAGACCAGCTGGCATACAGATTATTCATTGACATTAGGACTTCTATGGACATCAGAAAAATCATTATAGGCATGGCCTTTTTGTATTCAAAGAAAACATGTGACAGCATTTAGGCTCTGCTTTGCAGAGTAATGAGCAATCAGATCTTCAACTGTAGTTAATGGCAAACCCCAAGATTTTAGAGCCCCTGCTATGAGTATCACCAAGAGTCTCTGAAGGGCAGGATACACGTGCAACTAAAAACACTCCCCTGATGATGACAGGGTTTGGTGGATAAGGTCAGAAAACACAAGTTTAAACAAGCAGCAGGTGAGAGAAGAATAAAATAGCAATTCAAGATTCATGCACATTTGTCATTTATCAGATAAGGAGGGGGAAAGAAATATACCTTTCTTTCATGAGCACTGGGTACGCCAGGGGTGTTCTGCTTGAGAAAGCCTGCTGTTGTGGACCACCTTGTAGGGTTTTTCCGTGAAGGCTCTTCTGAAGAAAAATTTGTGTCACTTACAGAGGTTGAGAGGCCAATCAGTGCAGGGTCACTACTACGTCGGACGTGAAGAGGCATATCTGAAGAATAAAACAGACAGTGAATAAACACTGACTAGATTTAAAATGTTTTTCACATAGGAAAAATATTTTTTCAAGCTCTGGATGGGTGGCTTTGACCAAATGTGGTTTCCCAGAGTAAGGAGGTACTGAACTCAGCATAGCTCCTCAAGGACAAGGTCTGTTTCCTCAAAACCACAGCCTTGCCACTCAGCCACACGAGGAGAAAATGAGGGCAAAACCTCAACTCTTTGAACCTAGCACAGATTGTTGGCTTTCCAAGTATAAATACAGCCTTGCTACTATCTGTGGGTTGTGTAAAATTAAAAACCAGCATAAGCTTGAACAACCAAGAGGCTAAGGTGACTTACAGGTATTTTAAACAGCAAGTAGCCGAAGGCCTGAATTCAACAGCATGGTGAGAAAGGGCTGGACTAGGATGACTTGTCCACCACCGCACTGCCACAGATGCAGCATAGGCACTGCCAGCACAATATCCAGCAAGAAGCTGCCTCTCTGCAGCAAAAGGAAGCCTCCTTGCCTTCAAAAATATACTCTCAATTTCTCCCTCAAAACTTAGAGAAGTGACTGTTTTCTATGCTGCATTCTTACTTTGCCTCTTCCTGACAGCTGAAACAAGACCTGTGCTGATTTACCTTGATTCCCTTAGCCTTCCAGCTGGCATGACTGACAGGAGAAAAATATTTCATTAGTAATAAACAATGCAGCAAGCAGGTAGACTGATTGGAAAGAGATAGGGTTTTTTAATGTATGTAGAGGTCAAATCCATCCTGGAAACTTTGATGGCACATTACAGTTAGTTTCTCTTGAAATACAACTTAATTTTTTCCAATTTCTTTTATTATCCTACAACAAGTATCCACACATCTATCGTTTCTTTGCCCAAACAGACTGCCTGTATTTGTGACCTCTTAGCACTCTCCCACTCAGCATCAGAATGGAGGGAATGTGATTTATCAGTTGTATTTGTCTTTACTGCTGCACTGGGAACCTTGAATGCAAAGTGGAAAAGGAAAAGGTGAAAACTATGGCACATAAGCAGCAGAATCAGTGAGAAAGGCACAGTGGGCAACAGCTGAGGATGAAAACCAAGACTATGTTACAATGCTTTGATGAAATGGTTCCTGAAGAAGCTGAAGGTGCCTGTCTCTCAATACCAGCAGGAAAACACAATGAAAGGATTTTGTTAAGTGACTGGTCTTAAGTTTTACAATATTTTTATGTTAATGCTAAGTATAATAATATTAAAATAAAGATTCTTATTTTATATGGCATTATAAAGACACTGAGAAATAGTAAGTCATGCCGTGCAAAGAAAATGTGTGAGGCGCTTTTTTTTATCAACTAGGACTCATACTGCCAAGATATGCACAAGTGTTAACATGACCAAACACCAAAACTCTATCTGATGTTCATTCTGGTGAACAAGAATAACAAAGAATTAATGAATGTCTTTCCACCACACTTGTAGTATTTTTCTTCCCTTTAAAAAAAAAAAAATACATTTTTTTTTATTTTCATACCAAAGATATTCACAAGAGTTAATTTCCAGCAAATAAAATGTTTTCTTTTATAAATTATGTGTACACATATTTATACACATACATATGTATATACACGTGTGTATAACGGAACTAGAAGTAATTAGAAGAATATTTCTGGAAAGATCACTTTAATTATACAGAAAAGTATTTATGGTCTGAGTCAACTCTACTGAGATTTTGATTACTCAGTATATACTCATAAATGCATAATAGAGGGTTTTTCTTTGATTGCCTTGTCTTCAACTACTTCAAGTTTCGCGAAGCAGCTGAAGGTAAAGCCTCTCATTTCCCCCTAGATGGCAAACATAATAACAGTGCACTATCAAATCACAAGAGATCTCTGTAACAAAGGTTGCACAGCTGCAGTCCCAGCACCAGCCCCGCGGCGTGTAATGAAGTGACCCATTAACAGCAGTGTCTGTGCTGCTGGTGTAGCCCTGAACATACACTCTCATTTATTAGATTAGCCTGAGAAAGAAAGTGGCTCTGTAGTATGTAGTGCCACTTAAGAAAAGTACCAATCTATCTTTGTTCCAAGCAGCAGCCCGTGCATATTATCCTGTTTGCTTCAGCTATCCACCCTACAACAGAGAATTACAATTTTCAAACATGAGTTCACTTGCTCCTTATGCTCGTGTATCTATATATAAGCATGGCGATAGCAAAATGTTCTTGTAGCTTTACACTTTTTCTTCAAATTGCTTGACAAAACAAAAGTTCAGTTGGGTGAACTTCTGTACAAGAGAAGCCAAATTGCCAACAAAGAAAGAAAGGAAGAAACTGGAACACAGGTCTACACTTCTGGAGAGAAGCAACCAATCATCACTGCCTTGCCTTTTGCTTTGGAGTGAAAACCTGATAATTTGCAACATGGTAAGCAGCAAAGAGTTTTCACAATACAGGAAGTTAATCATGCAACGGAATTCCCAAATATTAATGTGCTCCAGAGAAAATAGTAACATGAGAAGTTTCTCTACAAAATCTATTCACTGATGAGCCACTTTTAATATGTCTCAGTTCATTTTAGTAAGGTTGGTTATTAAGACATTATCAGACATTTACTGAACATCTCTCCAAACCTTAAAAAAAAAGTATTTTGTCAATATAAAGATACAATGTGATCAATTCTAATCTCTCCATCTTTATATGAAAATGGTTCCTTAGATAAGTGATTTGTATTACTAAATAAAACTCACAATAAAGAGAATTATAAAAGACAATAGTTCGGGTGTGTTGGATCTATGTATTTTTCAGTTAAACTAGAAATTTAAACATATGGTAATTATTTTTCTTATTTTCTTAGTGGGACAAGCTCACGGAGCTAACTCTAGTGTACACTGCTTGGCAATGGTCAATACTACTCCAAGTATTAATCCAAGAATTAAATCTTATTCACACGGTATTAACCACAAATTGTAAATACTATCTCCTACATCCCTCTCTCTAATTCTATTCTTAGAGACTGTTCTAACTAGGTTTTGATATCCTCCACTAAAACAACAACATACAAGAATTCACTGAAGAGATTTTTCTAATATGTTGTTTTACAATCTTCTGGTTTACCTGAATTTATACATTTGAAGAGGATATACTTTGAAATAGTAAAAGAAAAATCAAAGGAAAGGAACTTAATAATTAAACTGCAAGATGAAGTACGCATGGGACCAATACAATGTCACTGATTCCAGGATGATGGCTGATACTGTTTGAAGTCTGTGGTTTCTTTGAAGAGTGGATAAAACAGCAATGAACTCTAATCACAAGGCTTCAAATTCTCTGTGGCACTAATGCACTGTAAATATTGATTTGCTTCTGCAGCTAAGGTGCCTTTTAAATAAGCACTTGAAACGGTAAATCTAATAATGAATTACAGGAAGTTTTAAAAGTCTAAGAATTAAGGAAAAATTAAATTAAAAATCATGAAAGTTACCACTAGCTCAGTTCTTGAGCTGCTTTCAATGACCTGAGATATTCAACCACGAATCCAACACTGTAACTTCAGGAAGAATTATGTGTGACAGAGAATCACATTAAGTTATGTATATAGCCACGATTCTTCTAGAAAATGTTTATTTGTAGGATAACAAAATGTTCACATTCATAATCATGAAACTCTGACTGGAAGTCTCATTTTATTAAAAGCAACAGCAGTTTCACTATAAATTATAAAAACAGCCAATACACATTTTATAACCATCTTTAAATGTTAAGAATACAGAGTTGTACCTTCCCTTCCTGCCAGCAATTCCATTTTTATTTTAAAAGGGTCATCACCTTCTCTGATTTTCAAATACCCTCATGAGCAAAAGCATTTGAGGATCTGGCAAATTTCATCCATAAAGCTGAATATGTCATCTTACATGCAGGCATTCAGCACAAAAGCTTGTGCTCTCTCACAGCAGAGCTAATATATACCTTCCCATATCAATTTCCTCCCACATGGCAGCTTGGAGGGCTTGACTAGAAAAATGCATACCTGTATTTATATAGCATAGCCAAGAAAATTTTATTCTATGAAGATTTCAACTGATTCTCAGTGCCACTGGCAGCTTGCACCATTTGTTGTGCAGTAAATGTAAGGCACTTCACACAGACAATCAGGCCCGTGACTGGTGAGTAGGCCTGCACATGACTTATTTTTTCTCTCCATGCCTTATAGCATATTCTCTGAGAAAATGGTGATTCAG
>NW_009925328.1:29067-32948 GCF_000696875.1 Nestor notabilis | reverse complement strand
AAAGAGTAGGTTTCAACAAGGAAGCTGCTCAGGTTAGACAGAGTTCCTGAAAGCAAGCACACAGATATGTAGGTACATGAGAGTGTGCTGTGTTCAAAAGACACAACTAGATTCTACCTCAGCATCAAGAAACCGGTCTACGGGTAGGAGACAAAGACTTAACAGTTATACTGCCTGTGTCTCTCATCCAGCTCATCATACCACTCAAATCCTTGTCCAGAGTCCAAGAGAAAGGATGAATCAGGGTCATCCTGGGGCTCAGGAAAGCAGGACTGCTTCTTTCAGCTTGAAGTAGTTGAAACTACAGGTTAAGACTTTGTCTATATTTAACTGAAATCTCTTTTAAAAAATATTTAGACTAGCCTTGAGTTTCACACTCCAGCACAGCTCCCCAAGCTCTGGTTCTAATTTCAGTATGTTCAGTTCAGCTCCTTGTTCCACTCAGTTAGACACAGCGAAAGCCAAACATCCCTATGACCTTCAAAACCTCAAATCCCTCAAATCCCCTTTCATTCTTGCAAACCTCTAGAGACAAGATGATGGTAACTTCCAAAGACTTCCATTGAGACTGTTGTGGACTGGACCACAGATAGAAGAAAAGCAATTTGAGACAAAAACCAGCTAATTGTGAACTTATCTACAAACTCCACTAAACCCTACCAGCAGCTCATATAAGCCAGCACTTCTCTACAATATTAACAAAACAGTGAGAATCAAATGTAGGAACACTGAATGAGAAAAAACGTTAAAATCATTAGCAGTTACGAGAGGAGAAGAAACTACTCCCCGGACAACTGCATTATCTGTCCTGCAGAAGCAACCGCAGGCATCCTATATGGAGAGACATGGCTGCTGGGAGGGATGTAAAAGAGTAGCACTGCAAAGCTACCACCAGCTGCAGATCTTTTCAGAAAAACATTTCTGGTCATGAAGGCAAAAGAGAAAGATAAAATACACTACCAACTGTCTCTTCATGGCTCAGAGTAGTATTTTTCTCTCCCATAGAATCTATTCCAGCTTTAACTGATGATTATTTATTAAAACAATTTGTAGCATTTCCCAAAGTAAATACTCTTTACTTGGTCCAAATCTTCAGAATTTTCTTTTTCTAAATTTGTATAATTTTCACTAAGTTACATTTTCCTGTTATTAGTTATCTCCCCTTCACTTACAAAACTATCTTTTGCTTTCACATGTCACAGACAACTACAGCATTTCTCCCCTAAACAGTGCTACACAGCACATAACTTCACCTCTGCCTTCTTAATTCTCCATCGATGTTCATTTTTGTAAATATTCTGGTCTTAACTTGCTCAGAAAACACCCAGAATAGTTTAAGTCTTTTATGAAATACCCTCAGTGCTGTTTCACAAGGAGCATTCTCCCTCTCTTTTTTTGATCTTTGACACTGGTACATAGTCAACAATGACCACATTTGGGTATTTTATCGTCATGGTATCAATCCACAGTGTTCACAGAAATCCTAAATTTTTTTCTATAGCTTCACTTCAGCATCTTTGTCTTGTTAATTGCAGTATATGTTCAGTTTAGATCAATATTCTTATACATTAGCTTCTATTTATTCAGACTGAATTAAATTGCATTTTCCCAGTAGGTTTATTACATTTCTATTGCGTTATTTGTCTTTCCCCCATTCGTATTAATTTCCTTCCCTAGTTTATCAACATCTGGAAATTTAATTAACATACTATCTGCAGTACTGCTTCTCCCAGATCTAAAGAGGTTAAATAAAACTAACAGGAATCCTCATGACACCCTGCTGGACAGCAATGTGTAGCTAGATTAAGATTACCTCCAACTTTCATGTTTTCTGAGCTGATTTTCAAACCATACTGAATTAACTTGGAATTTCCAACACACATTTCTATCAAATGCTTTAACGTTTGCAAATATTACATCAATTGTGCACCATTCACATACAAATACCAACCATCTAGTGTTCACGGCTCTCCCATTCAGAATTACAAGAAGGCTGGAGATGGCATAGTTTAAATAATTAACGTTTCTCTATTTGAAAATATATTTATGCTTTAAAACATCAGCTTCTAAAATTAATATCTCTACATTCAGAACACTTGGTTAAATAACTAGACTGCCATCCTTCTTACAGAGAAAAAAAAAATCACTAACTTCACACAATTCCAGATATTTATAATCACTTCATGTACAAACCCAACTGTTTTCAGTTATTCTTCCAGCTATTAATTTTCAAACAATAGCTTATGTACTTCCTCACAGACATATTTCTAATGTTATCAAATATTGTTCTCTGCTTCCTTATTTCTTTAGCTTTAAACTGGCACATTTATAAGCATTCCCACATTAAAATCATGACAAATTACAATTCTTTTCTTTTCCTCATACCACTGCCTCATGCAGTTGGAGTTCTTGCATGCAACGCAGCCACATCAGGAGCCGGGCAGAGGCTGTACCACTGCACTAAGAATGCACAGCGTGTTCTTGCAGATGAATGAGGCAGGTCATGGGACTTTTAGATTCTGCCTCCGAAATCTGACAGGTGTGCGTATGTCCCTAACCATAACATAAATGTACAGAAAATACATTTGTCTAGCAAAACATACAAACCAAAACCCACTGCATGCTAGCATATGTTTCAGAAATACATGACATTGAATTAGCATGCCTAATTCAGTGTCTATGATTAAAAACTCATAGAAAATTAAGATCGCCTCTGGAAAAAAACCACAAGCAAGCCACCAGAAAGTCATATTACAAAGAAAAAGAAAAAAAGCCCTTAGCTTCTTAGTATCATTTTCAGTCTCTTAGTAGAATCTACGTTTTTCATTTTCCCAACCATGACTGCTCAATGACTTTGAAATTCAGAAATAAGAAAACATCAACCTGCCACAGTTATATTTTAATAATGAGGTACTGTTAAATCCTTATCTTGAAAGGCCTTTAAAATAACAATCTTCCTTCTCTTTCTCTAATATTCTTTCTTCTTACTTTTCAATACTATGATCCAGGAGGAAAAAGATGATTGCACCTTGAAACTCAATTTAGACACTGACTTTTAAAGCTAATTAGAGAAAGAGCTTTAAAACCAAAATTAAAATTTAATTACCTACACCCTCTTTGTCTTTCTCTGGGCTTTTTTCTAAAATGCAAATACCTTTGTATGCCAAAAGAAAAGACAAAAATGTCAGATGTTACAAATGTTCTAGTCATCTTTGTCAAAAAATGATGTTCCAGTATGTTTTAATGAGCTGCAATCTCAGGTTTTTGGGGTACATTCTTCATGGATTTCCTTAAAACATGCTGGACTACTTCTTTACCTGTTTTCACACTACTGCTATAAATGTAAGAAAGGTGCACTTCTAGTCCCCCAGATGTTTTTGGTTTTTTGCAAAATTTGTTCCTTACTTCTTCAAACAGATGTGCAACAGTAGAAGCACCATCAACTTACTGCTGCTGAAGTTTTTCTGAATACATCAAAGATCGTGCCTTCCTAATAAGACTCTGATTGATATTTAGTTATAATGAAGAGACTGTATTTTGCATCTTCGTTCACAAGTCATTTTGCAGTGCAGGCAAATGTTTGCACTGACAGGAGTGAATTCCTAGCTGCTTTGAGTTGATAATGCTTCACTGATCTAAGACACAGGCAGGAAGCTGGCAGATATTTTTCTTCCCATGTCTTTGAAAAATCCCCTAAAACTGAATGGTAGAATTGCTCCTGTAGTGAACATAATGCAGTGATGTGGAAACTGTATTGTTTAAGGTCTAAATGGTTTGGGTAGGCTCAGAAAGACTTCAAGGAAGAAGTTTGCAATTTGTGCCTGGACAGAAGGGAAGATATAGGGATGCAACAACAGGATTTAGATTGCAAGTTGAAGAGC
>NW_009925328.1:23426-29036 GCF_000696875.1 Nestor notabilis | reverse complement strand
GGAATGGTATAATGTGTATAATACACGACACAGTTCTTTCATCAGAGAGCTTCAGACAGACAAAACCTGCTGTGGTTGCCAATGTCATGACCCCTTCTGGTCCCCAGGCCACCACAGTGCCTTTCTATGAGGAGGAAAAAGGGTAGGTAGCACTGACATTTCTCTGCAGTACCAGAAATATCTGGTTCAAAACTGCTTGTCAGTCTATATCCATTTATGACTTATACTATAATGAACTTTCTTTCAACATCTGTTGCCAACACAGCCTCGTACATCACTACATCACCTCGTGAGGTGGGAATTCCTATGTGGATCATATCCAGATGCTAAAGAGTTAAAAATGCTTAATTGTAATTCAGCAGGTATGCATGCAATTAGTGAGGGATTTGTTGTTGCACAAGTCCCTACAAAACTGGTATGGGAGTTTCTCTTCTTTCCTATTCTTATGAAATTCTAATGCTGCAGCCGTTGACTCTTGAATTACAACACTAATTAGCTTTTCAAAAAGGAAATGGTCTGCATTGCCCAGAGGGCTGCAGAGCTTCCATGCTGCCCACCAGCATTGCCTCTGTGGCTCCTGCCCAATGAAGGAATACCTACCCACTGGCCGTTTCCTGGGCAGACAGCAAGGAAATTAAAACCCTATGATATTTCTGCTGGGTCTTAGAAGGCGAAAAACCCCAAACTTCTAGATTAGTAAAGACATCACAATAGGATGAATAGTCCAGTGCGTACACAGGGTATGGTAAATAATGGGTAACAGCAGGGATGCTACTCGTATCTCAACTACATGAACAGTGAACAAGTTATGTATGATGGTTGTTTACCTCATTTTTGTTTGAAACAGTGAGGGAAGGGGTATTTATTTGCCAGTCATCAGAGGAATACTCCACCTTTGAAACTGTTTGGCTGTTAATCTGGTATGTGTCCATGTTTCTGTGGAGAACCTCTTCACCACTGAGTGAGCAATGGGCACCTGGCCTCTGCTCCCCGCAGCTGGGGCCAGCACAGCCAGCTCCAGCCTCGCTCCATTGCAGAGAACTACAGGAATCATCAAAACCCAGCTGGAGCTTTTCCTGAGATATAAAAATGATTGCTTACACCCAGCTCACAGGTTACTGTCAGGATGGAGAAGGCAATGATTTTAGGTCATCAACACCTGGAGATGGATTTGAATTTACGTTGCCCAAAATCCACACAGTTTCATTACAGAAATTATTTAGACAGATTTTTAACTGAAGCATAATAGTTAAGCATAATAGTTATAACAACCAATAAAACTTGACTACGCCACCACCCCTCGAGACATGGAAGGCCAGGCTGGATGCGGTTCTGGGCAACCTGATCTACTTGAAGATGTCCCTGCTTATTGTGGGGAGGTTGGACTAGATGAGCTTTGAAGGTCCCTTCCAACCCAAACTATTCTTTGATTCTGGGATTTAGAGTTTGGAGGAAGAGGGGTTTGTCAGAAATTATATGTGCGTGCATTTTCATAGCTATATGCAGAAAATCTGAAGAAAAAAAGAACATGTAGGAAGGAACAGCCTCTATGTACGCTACCAAGTTCAAGACATGGCAAAATAAAAAATACAAGTAACATCTCCAAGATGTTAATAAGATAGACTGAACGTAGTCCTGAGCAACTATTAAAAAATACTAACAGCTTCTGCAATTTTAATGACACTTGTTCTTGTTTCGATGACAGAAACATTTACTAGGATTATTAGAAACATGTTGATACATTCAGGAAACATGCTCTCGTTTAAAGTATTATCAAATCTGTGTGAGTTAATGTTTCATTGAGCTTGTATCTGCTGCTGATGACCAAGAAGAGTAAAAGATGTCAAGCAGAACTGGGAAAAGGCCATGTCATGCCACCCCATGTGCTCAAATAGACAATTTTTTAGCAGAAGGCTCTGCTGCACGCAGGGACTAATAGAGCTCAAAGGCAAAGCAGAGAGCATAAAGATCTCAACAATATTATTTTCTGTCATTTGGGTATAAGTATCAAGCTGAATCTCCACAGAAAAATCAAGTATTTGCGTGTTTAAGTAATGAGATGAAATGCCACCAACCCTCCTCATCCACAGGCGATGCACGGCAGCAGAACTGCCATGCCCATGACATGGAAGGGCAGATAGTGCAGCTCTCTGAAGAAGATGCAATGCTCTGTATGACCTTTCATTGGAGGTAGGTCAGAGAATGGTCTGGGAAGCTGCGGATTTTGGGGACTACACAAACCTATCAACATCCAAACAAGCTCTTTCCAATTACATGAGTGGGGAATAAGAAGCTCCAGCTATGAGCATTACATGCTGAAATCGTCTCATTAACTCTCAAGGTTAAAGACCATTTTCTGCAGAAAACTCTGGTGTTCCCAGTAGCCAAAGAGGGAGTAAGACAATTTGAACTACTTAGTCTTAAGTTATTCAGATAATGCCCACAATGGGACAATAAAACAGAACATCTGCTGTTCTCCAAGGGGTGACGGACCAACAGACATCTTGAATAATTCTTCTTTACTAGAAACAGATTATGTATAATAATAAACTATATTCCCTTCTTTTTTAAAACCATGCCTGATGAGCAGTAGGAGACTAGCTGCTGCTTGAAGCATATGCAAAAGTTCAGCATTCCAGTCTATCTTTACATGCACTTTACAAAGTCCCTTACAACAATAGGAACCTGAAGTCTTCTGGAAATGGGGAAAAATATCTAAACCTTGGAAAAACTTAAGCAATATCTTTTCTTCCCCCTGTCTTCCCCCACCTCATCTTCCCCTCAGCCCGTTCTAGCCTTCCTTTTACAACCCTGGAAACATGCAGTTACGCTGCATGCTTAACTACATACCTCTTACTCCTTTTTTTAATTTCACATTGCCAAAGCGGAAGAGAGTCAAAAATTATTCCTAAAAGTTCAAAACCAAGAATAAGCAAATAGAAAGAGCCTCAGCTGACGCTCAAGAAAGAAATCTCACTACATGAAAGACAGTTCATGAAATTTTGGATCAATGACTTTTCGTGCTTGCAGTTGCCAATTTTCATTATAATTTGTGATTGGTTCTAGCCCAAAGATGACGATCATCTTTCTTAGTGGAGAAACAGCTTTAGCCAGAACTAACAGAAGATATTTACTGAAATACTATGGTATATACTCCATGCCAGAATTTCTTAGGTTCCCAGCAGCTAACTTTTCCAAGCTGTCTCCACACCACAAGCCTCCCTCGTTGTCTTATCCTAGAATGTGCTACGACAATTTCAAATATGTGCACACAGAAAGGGTACAGGAGAAATTTCAGTTTACAAAAATTATTAATATTTTAAAAAACTATAGAATATACTATTAAAGAGTTTTCATTCTGTTTCATTCTTCAAAGGAGACCAATACGGCATTTATTGTTCTGCAGCTCAAAATGTGTTGAAACATTGAAGTGAGAAAAGGAGGGGACAGCCAGCATATATTACTTGGTCCTCTTTCATTAGCATGAATAATTGAAGGCTGTTGCTTGAACATGAGAAATCCCAACATGTTCAAAGGAAATCAATAGCCCTGGACAGGTTGTGCAGGAAATGCCCTGAAAGCATCCAGTTGGATGAGAGTAGTCTGCAAAACCCTTCAAACACACTGCCATAGTCAGGATATAAATGACAGCTGTAAGAGCACTATGGGACTAATCCTCAGCATCCATAGGCTTCCCCTACCCAGCTTGTAGCTGTATGTCTGTAAGATGCTGCCGTTACAACCAAAACTAAAATTCAACTGTAATAATATTTTTAACTTAACTTCTCTACAAAGGCTCTGTAAAATGCAACTCAGATATTTTCACTCCTCAGAAAGAAGAAAGCTGTCTTGCATAACCACTAAAAGAAAGCCACAGGAGAAGGGAGCCATCTCCTGTATCGATGGACTTATTTCTTTAACCCACCAAAGAGCAATGGGTTTTAGAGAACAAGTCTTAGTACCATCATTTTTATCCTACATTAGAATTTAGAAAGCTCTCTGTTATTAAGACCTCCCATATTGATTTTTCAATACATTCATCCTTATGAGGTTTGTTTCCAGCACCTGAACACTCACAGAGTAAACATGGGAAGATGTACAAACAACTGTGAGCAGAACATCCATAGGCTCTCACAGATCATCAACTTCTCTGCAGAAGTCTATAAAAGTTCTCTGTGCATCAATCACTCAATGGGCTTCTAGCAGGAAACTGCCTCAGTTTTTCAAAGTGCTAAGTTCAAAATCTGAGAGTTAACTCTGAAAAATTGTTCACACACATTTTGCCAAACTACACTATTTTTACACTAAACACAGTGCTTCTCACTAAATCTACTTTTCTGCGTAATAAAAGTAACTATCTTGAATTTCATGTAAAATGAGAGAGCAGAAAAATAGGTCATTATTGTTTCATTACCTATGTTATGCAACCTCTGAAGGCAGAGTATTTTAACAATTAGATGAGAGCTAGCTTATTTAATATTTCATGTGAGATGCCAAAAACTCTACTGCATTAAATAATGTCTAAGATACTTACTCCTCATCACTACAAAAAAAAAAGGCTATTTAAAACAGAGAAGCCTTATGCAGATGTTTTGAAAGGTCACCACAGAAGAAAAGTAAATTTGTATGCATACAGACACACATTACTTTCAGTTGGGATCTTGTCTTTACAGAAACCAAAACATTATCTTCCGTATCATTCACATAAACACAAAAATATTTCTTACATGTTTCTGAAACCAAATAGCTTTCTCAGAACCAGTTCATTACTCTGTGTTTCTTCTCTGGAATTTTTAAAACTATTTTAAAAGTTATTAATTCATGACATGACAAAGTTCCCTTCTGTGTCTCAAATGAGATTTGGATTTATGCATTTTTAAAGTATTTGAAAATACTTCCAAAGGTTGTTTATCCCCTTTCTCTTTGACTCAAGTTCAAATTAGAAGCAGAGATAATTTACCCATTGGTCACACAGAACATACGCAAAAAGCAAACCTCTCAAAAAGTTTTAAAAGGAAGCCAAGGCTAAGCATATATGGGAAATCAAGTCCGAATCTTATTAACAGAGTGTATCCCCTCCTCTCCACAACAGCACATTTCTAAGAGAGGGGTTCTCGTCATGCAAAAGCCAGCAAGAGGAAAGGCCACTCACGGAGGAATGACACTTGGACACAGGTATTACAAAACATATTGCTGCTGGACCAGAGGGCAGGTTGGGCAGCTCCCTGGTCCATGCTCAGCATCAAGCATGCCTCACTTACCTCCCCCAGTTGGAATACAATCATTTTGTACTTTTTGTGTGATGACTAATGTAGGGCAGATTAAAATAAACCAAGCAGGTATATTTGGGTTGGGGTTTTTTTTGAGATTACCAAAACTGTTTGTGTAAAGCAAGACTGCTCTCATGTTCCTCAGAAGCAGTTGGGTTATCTCAAATAAGACTACTGGACTGAAAACACCAATCAAGTGTAATCATTTCTGCTGTTTTCATACAGCTGGAGAGAAAAGCAGTTAAACATCTCTGAGCTTTGCTGCTCCTCTTCTGCAGCAGCACCTCAGCAGGGCTGGGAAGCAGCTACACTGAAAGGAGCAGGAGATCAAACCACCTTA
>NW_009925328.1:0-23395 GCF_000696875.1 Nestor notabilis | reverse complement strand
CTCTTTCAGATTCACATTCCTTACTCCTGGTTGGCACATGGACAAGCACTGGGATGTTGGTCCCATTGACCTGCTAACTCCAGGAGACAAGAAGATATAGAGATCAAGAGAGAGAGAGAGAATGATGATGCTTAGCACATCCATAACCTATGGGAAGGTGCACACTGAATCCTGCTGTCACTGACATGCCCAGGAAAACAGGCTCTCCCAGTACCCCTTTCTGACCACAGAAGGTTTGCAGCTCTTGTTCCTGCCCACACTTTGTGCTTTAGGAAGTCTTGTGACACAGGACCAGAGGGTACAGAAAGCCACATGTTCAGTAAATAGCACTTCACAACCCCATTCCTGAGGATTTTAACAATGTGGTTTCCCTTTTCATTTTACAGTAGAGGAAAGGAGAAGACCTGGACATCACACACTGTGAATTACATTCTTATGGACTCATCTGGAGATGACTAGAGAAATACAAGCTTAATCCACGAAAATATAAAATTAAGTTCTTTAACAAAATATACTTTTGCAGATATTGCTATTAAGAAAAAACAACCTCCCTGGATACAAACTGGAGGATAAAAGTCTTTGCATGAATAAAACAAACATAAAAATTCTTGGATCAAAATTCACTCAGCAGCATGAGGCTGAAAAAATTTTCCTAAATCCATGATTTACTACATGGCAGTTTTCTTGTCTAGCCTTTCCAAACAGCAATCTAACATCAGTGTGAGGACAGCGAGAGGGAAAATTGCTGCCTAAGTGGCAGGTTTGTTATTGTTTGACAATTCTAAAGAGTTCACTAGAAACTTCTAAAAGGAGCATCTCTAATTCCCTGAAATTACTGATAATCGGCCAAGTGAATGCAGAACAATTATGAAGAAAATTGAATGCTTCCAAATGCCAATTTGCTGTATATCCTGAATTAATATTGAATAAGCATTTTTAATTTCTCATTGTAAAAGCAAAGGAATAAAAACCTAGGTCCACAGGCATTCTCGAATGGCTTTCCTCACAGAATTTTATATCATCATTTTTGCATTTTGTAATCATACTTAGCATTTATGTGGTGACTTACAGCTTTAACCTATTTTTCTTTCAAAAAAAGAAAAAACGTGTAAGGTAAACTGCCTTCTGCATTGAAGGTTCAACAACAAGCAGGCACGCCACAGCAGCATGAAGCCCCCCTAATACAGCCAGATATATAAACTGTTTTTTCCTAAGTCAGACCATACTTGAAGCCACTGTTGCAAAATACAGTCTCAGGAATTTTTTGTGGTGCAGCTACACCATAAGCTGGCCATGAGGTATGGTAAAAGGGAGAAATACTCTGGAGGAAAAAGGGGCACAAGATGTCCATTTTTTAGCTGAGCCCAAACACATCAGTTTCTGTTAAAGGGCCAAGGAAATGTACAAAGTTAATGCAGTTTCCTAGGTAGCAGCTCAGTCACCAGCCAGTCCCGCAGGAGAATGAGACCAGCCCAAGCCATGGTAATGGAATCAGACACTGTCCATGCTCAGTAGTCCATAACAAGGAGGAGCTGAATAAAAAAACAAATGCATAAAACCTTTAAAGTGAATGTTCTCCTGTTTCTCATAAAACCACACTCTCCACCTACAAACAAAACAGGGTATGGATGAATGAGAAACCAGGTTGTTGGAGGGTTTGCAGGAGAAAAGGGATTACAGCAATATAGCTAGGGAAAGGCTGTGTCAGATGGGATGGAAAGACAACGGAACCAGCTGGAACGGGCACTGTAAACAAGGAGAAAGAGTGCAGCTGGAAAAACTGCATCAGAAAAGAAAATGTTAATAAAACAAATACAGAAGAATGTTAAATGAGAGAAGTACAAGTCCAAGTATGTGAATAATGATACGCTACACACGCTGCAGCACTACAGAGAGACTCCAAACAAGACTTATAACTCAAATTCTGAAGACACCCTGTGATCATCCTGTCAAACACCTATATAAGCCCAGGTACACTGTGCAATAATGTCTGCAGTTAGTCTTTTAACTTCTGTTGGAAATACAGAAAAATATTGACTTTAATTTCAAGACTTCAGGAGACAGAGAATCCATCAAAGCCCCAGGACTGTCATTTTTAAAGCTCTGCAATTCAGTGAATGTCTTCTACGTCTGAGACATCCACAGTTTGTGTTTCAGGAAAGGTAATTCAAAATGTCATCATGCACTTATACAAATCTAAAATTACACACAATACCATTTTTCATTTTGTGATTAACACTTGAGAAATAACAAAAGTGTAATCATGTGGGATTATCTTTCCCGTTCATGTCTTTAACATTTTTCTTTGCACTTTCTGACATGGACCAGGTCTCAGATTCTACAGATAGTTTTGCAAAGAGAAAAAAAAGAGGAGAAAAGAGAGAGCAGCAGAAACATACTAACTTCTTTCTCATAATCATACAACATTTACATGGCTCCTATGGTAATCATTTATATGGCAAAGTAACATCAAGGAAACGGTTACGGATTTGTATTTGTCCCCAGGGAGATAAGCATTCCCTGCCACTAGCTCCTTTCTTCTCCCCTTCCCACTGCCCCTTCTTTTCTTATCCATGTTTCTTTGTTCTTTAATTCTTCATGCCTTCTCCTTTCCTTTCTCCTTCTGTTTCTGATCACGAGCTGATGATATGAAATGGATGTCTCCTTTCTAAAATTTCCCTGAGGCATCAGGTTAACCCAGCTGCACTGGGTTGTCTATCTGGATGTCAGCAGAGACAGGAGGAAGGAGCATCAAGTCACCAGCTAATCTTCTCTCAGGTTAAAGTCTTATCCCCAGTACACATGCTGATCATCTGACATTCTACAGCTTGATAACTACAGACAAAGCACACAGCAAATTAAGAGCCTTAATCAGCAGCCTTTCCTTTGACATTTCCTCATGTTTCATTGTTAAAAAAAAAATGACCCTTTAGGTGTCTTAAAGGAAATGACATAAAAAATACTGGAAGAAAAAGGTCAAGTAAGGAAACACAGAATAAACAATTTGCATTGCAGTGCAAGTGAAACAAAGTAAGAAAATAGTTATGACTAAAATGAAACAAACACATTTAATTTGGCTGGTCAAGGTGAAAATTAAACTAAACTAAGCACATGTATCTGCGTGAAAATTACCATCCATCTTGCTAAACACTTAACTTTAATATCAAGACCTTTTTCCAAAGTAAAGCAAACATCATATTTTCCTTACGTTACATACACAAATCTTTTTTTTTTTAAAAGAACAAAAAGTTAAGAAAGACCACAAGTACAGCTTTCCTTACAAAAGCCATCACTTCTGATACAGTGCAAGAAGAATTATTTGATTTAATTACTTACTAAACTTACTAAATTCTACAAAACATGTGGTCAATGAAATGCCTTCCTCCCACAGAGGTCTGAAACTCTGTTCCTTTCCAAGGAACTTCAAACTATGTATAAATCTTATCTTCTTTCATACAGAAAATGGTGAAAGTCTTTTGACTTGGAACTCAAGACATCTGCCAGATTTAGGAGGCATAAAGTAGAGAAAAACACAACATTTATACACAAGGATTCAGTGCCTGTTAAACATGATTGGATTTGCAGAAAAACCTTGAAAGCACATGTACTCAGAAAATATTTAAAACGTCTGGTGAAACATGGATGAGGGGAGGGAAGAATACAAGCCCATAACATAAGATCAAATTAAAATACTTCATTAAAAATATTTTTCACCCTTAGTAAAACATTCCAACTTTGAAAAAGAAAAATGGAAATGAATGGAGCAAAACCCTAACCCTGGGAGAATTCAGGAACTGAAGATGGTACATGGCACAAATTGCTCAGTATGAGTGAAGCTGATGTACTGCCTTGAGGGTTTGAGGAGTAATTTAATATTCAATTCAGCCTGTAATAGGAATCTCATACAAGGAATTCACATCCACAGAATCATTCTGAGGAATGAAGTAAGACTCCTAGAAGCTTGCTTGTACACCAGCAGTCACACCAGGTAAACAGTGCATAAATATCGCTATTACAGTACTACCCCGAACTTGCAGCTATTGAGAGCTTTAAGGAAATTCTAATATGAAAGCACAAACAAGTTCACACGTGCACACACTGTGCTTCTCCATGAGCTCATTCCACTGGGCATGTGGACAGCCCCGTGCCGCAGTTGGAAGACTGAGGGGTGAGGCCCCAGAAAGCACCTGTTCCCCTACCTGCAGCTGGGGTAATGCTCCCGGCCACGGCCACTCTGCTGCCACGCAGCAGACCCACTGCCTGCACCCCCAGGAGTGCAACTGCTTGCTCCCAGCACCACCAAGGACACAGCTCAAGCACACACTGGTTTAGATGCGTAGAATGGTTAGGGTTGGAAAGGACCTTAAGATCATCTAGTTCCAATGCCCCTGCCATGGGCAGGGACACCTCCTACTAGACCGGAGTTTGGTACTCTCCTCTTCCATGGGCTTTCTGGATTTGCTGCCACCACAACATACCACTGTACAGATAAGCTGCCAACAGACACACACAATTTAGGATAAATTCTTCAGCTAACAAGAAATATGCAGACCAGGCTGTAATAAACAAACATTTATCCATATTTGCAGCTGCAGTTTCACTGAAGCTTTTTCACCCTTCACTTTTTGAAGGTTAGGTTTTTAAGCAGTTCCATTTTCTCTTCTTTCCCTCCTTAATTCTTACACACGGCTTCTTCTCTTACTCCGCCTGGAGAGAGCCCTGCTCACCCAGGAGACAGAGCTCTGGCAGACACCCTGTCCCTGAGCCTTCAGCTACACGTCCTACATCCCTGGTCACTGCTGATGTGCAAACTAGAAATACTATCTGGGTACCAGGAAAAACTGCAAACAGATTTCCCCCCACCCTGATGGGTGGATGAAGTGAAAATACTTACTTCACTATAATGTTCCATTTTAAGCAACATAGTAAAGAGCTATGGGAAAGCAGGATTACGGGAAGACTTTGCCCACTTATGTTTTATTACTTTAAAGGTGAACTTAAAACAGAGGTAGAGGTACACGTACAATACTCACAGAAATATTGCCTACTGTGTCAAACTGGAGCAGTAACTGTATTCACTCACTTAACGGATATTTCTCACGAATAAATGTCACACAGCTCATTTGAAAAGACAGTTCCATATTTTTTTTCAGTGCAGCACTCCTAGTCAGCCCTTCATTTTTATTTATTTTTCCATGAGTCAAGAGCCCAACTAAAATTTTAAATAAAACATGAAGAGACTTCACTATGCAAGACCCTTCAGATGAAAATCATCATGAAAGTCAGGCAGTGCTTGACCTAAAATCCCTCTGTCATCTAATGAAGGTCTTAAACATCAGAGCTTAAAATGGGTTGGAATACAAGAAGCTAATGTCATTTTTGTATTTGGCGGAGAAGCTTGCATACGCAGAAAAATTTCTGAAGTTCTGTTTGTTCCAAACAGCCCAAAAGCAGAGAGATCAAGAGAGAATTTACCAAAAAACATTGAAAGATTAATTTTTTTTTATTATATAGTGATGGTTAACAAGACACGTGTGTCCATTCTCTAAATTGTCATCTACTAAAAATGAACTGCTAGCATTGCTTCAAATGTTATTTCATTTGAAACAGTCTCGGCAGATACTGTTCACCATTATTTGCTTGCAAACCTGCAAAGACATTTACTTTAATAGCCCGCATTTGAGGGATGGCTCCTTTCCCCAGCCACCCATTCAGAGGCTGAGCATGTATACAGAGAGGTTTCCTTTCCCAAACCCACAGGGAGCCAGCATCCCCTGAAGAGCAGTAAGGGCAGGATGTCCCTACCACCCAGACGCTGCACAGTGCATGAGGGAATGGGGTACAGAGGCAACCAACTGAATAAAGCAGTAAAGACAGCTCAAGTCCTTTGATGCTCATTAACTCCATGTCATGCTTGTTCCCCCAGATTTAGGCTGGCTTTTCAGTGCCATATGACATAACCTGTTATGCTTCAAGGTCTGAGAACATGTGGCAAGAAACATTACAGCTGCCTCTTTGCAGAGGTTTATCAATTTGGGAGCAGTACCATATAAAATGACTAAATACCAGCATCAGACCCAAGGCAGATGATGCTGTTGGTTTAACCATAAAATTCCATGGAATTTTCTCAAACCCAGTTTTACTCTGAAAAAAAGCTAAAATGGGAGTATCTGCATTCATGACTTACTGTCCATAACCCAAATATACTTCTTGAGCATAATTATAACTCTGTAGGAACTTCCTTGGGACACGTAAATTTGCTCTGTGGGTCAAATGCAGCTTTTGCTGCATTGAACAGCAAAAACTTTGTGAAGTTTTTCAAGTTAGTGTGAGCAGCTTCCTATCTGAATGCCTGTCTCTTACACTGTTACTTCAACCAGATACGTAAAAATGCTTTCTAAATTGAAAACCCATTTGCTTTGTACAACATCACTTTTCTTTTCTCTTCCAAATATACAAATGACCAATTTTTTAAGGCAATAAAAGCAACATCCTATTTCATAAAGAAAACAATTCAGTCATATGAAAATTTACAGTGTGAGGTAAATCATATACAGAATAGGATTCACAAACATCTATTTCCTAACTGGTCAGTGTTTCTCTCACAGTGCACTTAGTCTAGGCCATACTCCAACTCATCCTGAAGATGAGATGGGTCAGATGAACTCACCCCAAAGGTGTCCATTCCTCTCAAGGAATCAGAAAGTGGGCTGCCTCAAGTATTTAGCTCAGATGCAGAACCTGAAGTCTGTTGATATTAAACTCATCCACTGTCTCTGCATTGAATCAGCTGCTTCCCAGCATCTGCCAAGAGTCCCAGTTTTACTTCCAGTTGTGAACAGTGCTGTACAAAGACCTGGATCAAATCCAACCCCTCGGGATAAGGTTTTAATGGTTGATCAAAGTTTGCTTTGAGAAGCCTAGTCCCCGACTCATATCCACAGTTTCCAGAAGCTAACACAATAGCTTGCTATTGCTGCCTTTGTACAGCCCTTTACTCTCTGCATGTAAGCAGTAATACAAATATTTTATCTTAACCTAAGCACCATTTTTTGTTTTTGTTTGTAAATCCACTTGGTCCCCAACTCCCTTCCCACATACACAATCACTTCCAGTTTCTGTAAATCCAAAAATGCTGACAGAATTAATTACCTAAATCCGTAACAGTGGCAAGAAACACAGACCTGGAACACAGCCCAAGTTCACATCCACCTCCAATCCTAAAGAGACAAGCCCTGGCATCGGCCCAGATGGTGAAAGACCCCCCAGCAAAGGTAGCTACCATGTCCCAAAGAGGACCCCAGCTGCCCCTAGAGTGTCAAGAAGGGTGAGACGAGGGAGCCCTGGCTGCAGAGCAGTCCTAGATACTGAGCTGCACTGAGCCAAGTCATGACACAGGAGAGCAGGCAGTGGGCTCCTGCTTCAGCTCAGCTCAGACCACGTTCAGGGGCTCAGGCCTGGCTTGTCACTTCCATGGCATCCAGCGCTGTTAGGGGGCAGAGTATCTGGAGAAAATTTCTTCTAAATACATACGCTTGATTCTCATCACAAATGCTTAATCTGCCCCTAACATGAACCCACAGCATTTCTGAAGCTGGAGCTCATCTAACTTACACAATTCATTTAAGATTTACAACAAGAGATGGGTGGGAGAAAGAACAAATTTTATCTTTTTTTAAAGTAGGAAATAAGGCAATAAATTCATGCAAAGTTATTTCTCATCCACTCCTTTTTTTCCATATCATCTTTCAGTCCTTTTCGATGCATCAGAGAGTAAATAAAAAAGAAACTAAAAAACAAGCCTATTCAAATAACAGCCATCTGTCCCTGTTTCATCCCCCTCAAGAGAACATGTCAAAAGACACAGAATTTAAAGCAACTTTTTCCCAGTAATCACCAAAAGAGATGGTCTGTCTCCAAAACACATCCCCATCTGAAAAAGAGTTCACATGCTGCAAATGCAATAAAGAAGGGAGCAAGAAGATCCCTCATGAATTAAGAACAAAAGCAAGCAACAATGCTCTCACTGAAGTACAAATTTAGCCTAATTAAGGATATACTTTAAGTATAATATCTTACAGCCTTGAGCTTGTGGCCAGAAAGATACTGGGGGGATGGGGCAGTGTTCACTGAACACAGGGTAACCCTGCAGACAACATGGCACAAAGGCCCCAGTAATCACAACACTCTTCACCAGCCCTACGACACCCTTCCCTTAAGACCATCCCACTTAGGACTGAGTGAATAATTAAGTACATTGGACAAACTCTGCATCCCCTCCTTTTGGTAAATTGTCTGCAAGTCATTTTTGTCAGTAGTCCACCCCCACTGGAGACCAATGTTTTTGCCTCTGTCGTGGTTTAAGCCCAGCCGGCAACTTGGAACCACGCAGCCGCTCGCTCACTCCCCCCCTTTTCCTTCCTCCCCCCGCTCCCGGAGGGATGGGGAGGAGAATCGAAGGAATGTAACTCCCACGAGTTGAGATAACAGCTCTCCAGTAACTAAGGTATAATACAAACCACTACTGCTACCAATAATAATGATAAGGGAAATAACAAGGGAAAAGGACACAACCGCTCACCACCCGCCGACCGATACCCAGCCCGACCCGAGCAACGATCTGGGCCTTCCGGGTAACTCCCCCCAGTTTATATACTGGGCATGACGTGCTGTGGTATGGAATAGCCCTTTGGCCAGTTTGGGTCAGGTGTCCTGTCTCTGCTTCCTCCTGGCTTCCCCTCCTCTCTGGCAAAGCATGAGACTGAGAAAGTCCTTGGTCAGAGTAAACATTACTGAGCAACAACTAAAAACATCGGTGTTATCAGCGTTGTTCCCAGACTGAAAGGCAAAAACACAGCACTGCACCAGCTACTAAGAAGGAGAAAAAATGACTGCTGTAGCTGAACCCAGGACAGCCTCAAAGCAAAGCAAAACATGAGTGAGATACCAGTTACTCTCATGGACTGGTGGTTCTGGATATTAAGGATGCCTTGAAGCATACTGTTTTATCACATTCAGAACAAGTACCTATAAATACTGCATGAGAATTTTAGAAACTGTTGGATAAAAAAAAAAGTGTAATATGTACACATGCCTCCATGAAGTAAAAAATTTCACTGAGTGGTTGCCTGTACCATGAAAAAACATTCCCTACTTATTTCAGGTTCATGTTCCTTGCCTTCACTGTACTACTTCTTGTTTGTTTACAATGAAATAACAAGAAATAGAGAAGTAGTCAAGAAATCATCTATAGAAAGTGCTATTACATTTATTGACACATGTGAGATGCCAGACTCAATAAACATATAACCTTATCACAACGGGGTTTAACCCATGGTACAGTACAATGGACTTGAGCAGCTATGCTGTAATGTTTCATTGGATAAAATGGCATTACATTTTTTTTATACATAAAAATACAGTTCCCTTAAGGAATAAGTTACCTTTCATGTAAAGAGGGGAAAATAAAACCCCACAAACGCCACCATCATCACCACACATGCATATCGAAACATTCTCAGAATACAGCTGTGATTTCCATAATAGCATCTTGTTCAAGTGATCATTAGATTTATTTAAGATGCCAAATTTAGACTAATATCCAAACCTGACTTCTTAAACTACTCATATTCAATATTTTACATCTTTATAACTCTTACTTATTGTCTCTCTTGTACTACATTCTGTAGCTATGGTACAAAATACCACTAAAATTTGTACACAATACCATATTTTTATTACTCCCCACTATCAGTACTCAAAGACAGAAACCCTCACCATATGGAAACGCCCCATGATTACTTAGGTTTCCTCTAGAGAATCCAGTTAGTTCTAAAATTTTTTATTTTATTGGTTTCAGGTATTTTTTAATCCTACTAGAAAGCAAAAGTATTTTGCTTTATAGTATACTGAGAAGATTGAAGATATTAAAGGTTAATTTAGAGACTTAAGCAGTTTAAAATCCATTTGTTTTTACAAACGTGTCATGGCCTCATCAAAAACACATGGTTTTTAAACTACTCAACAATCCCAAATTAACAGCATACCACTGTGCTTGCAGAAAGCACCAACTGGAGATCACTCAAGTCAGAACTGTGCTGTAGAAAGAACAAATTTAGTCTCATGGAAGAAAGCAGCACCTGGTACTGATTTTTTGATTCAATAACTCTGGCTTTAAAACAATCACATCCTTGATAGAGCTACAGGGATAAATGCGATAAGAATTCCTTAAGGGCGAGAGCACCAGAAGGTGAGGAAACAGACTTTGCTAAATCTTCTCCTCAAACTCCAATGCATGAAAAACCTTCCTTATTCAGCTGCCAACAGCTCAATGATGCAAGCCTCAGTTCGAGGTTCTTTTCATATTATTCAACACAGTAAAGGAAACATCTGAGAACCTGGCAAGGAAGTAAAAGTGGGAATGATGGTTAGAAAATATTCTGAAAATCATTCCTGGAACTGCACTGGAATGACAGCACTTGAACACCAGCTGGTCATCAGTGAAGTTTCCTGACCAAGGAGACACACCATTGAAAGCTGGTCTGCCCCAAAGCTTAGTGGAGCTAGTGGAAAACCTCACATTGACATTAGCAAGCATTGCCTGTAAAGCCATAATCTTTCATTATAATGAAATACTTATAATAATTCTAATTTCTTGCTTCCTTAGTTCTTTGACATTTGAAAATTACTTTATTTCTGTATATAAACCTGACTTACAGCTGAAAATAGAGTCAGAAAGATATAAATAAGAATGAAAAAGTCTCTAAAGGCCATATGTGAGAAAGAGCGCTGAAACCATTATCCTTTTTTGAAACCAGAACAAATATGACCTCACCTATGCAGTTCTTACCAACATACTAAATGCAGTGCTCCAAATCTTTAAACAAAGGCACCTAGAAGTATGAACAAATCAATTCTCAACATATGCGTTTGGGACTTTAGGTAAACACCTGTATCAGATCTGTGAAGTGCCATATCTAAAACAGCAATTTTACAGTACTAGAAATTCACACACTTATTTATGCACTCACACCTTTAACTGGTTTGCTTAGTATTGGATTTTTCTGAGCACTCAAATTGTGGGATGCTAAGAAAAGATACATACATATTTATGATGGACACAAGTGGCTCAACATGTGGATACCAAGCAACACAGTGGCTTAGCGAGAAACAGGACAGATCTGCCACCACCAGCCAGTTGCCCTCCTGTCTTACAGCACAGGTCAATGTTCAGCAGCACACAGAAGAGTGTTTTGTTACATGAGGTGTAAACATGTTATTTAGCCCTTCAGGTTACAAAAAGTGGCTTTTTTCCCAGGACATCCCAGCTGCACTTCTCTTAGTAGATGTAGAGAAAGAGAAAAAAGAATACATTTGAAGACTTGGACCTCACCAGTTTTTCACTAAATAAACAGACCTTCTTATGCTTAGTCATATTTTCCGAAGCATCTTACTCTTTCTGCTCTCCAACTTGTTTACAATTTCTCCAAATCTGGCACCACAACTGGTCACTCCAGCTTTCCTGCTGACAACTACTTTAGTGAGCCCACAACAGCATTTGACTTTGATCCTTCGATGGAAGAGAATAATGCCCAGATGCACTATAATAATGCACTCAATGCCCAGATCCTTCTCACAGTACTGCCTTGCAAATTACAGTTTTCTTTCTAGATGCAGTGACTGTGCATATCTCACTGATTTCAAAACAGTTTTTATAAATGTATGAAGTGAAATGCTGAACTTAAACCTTGACATCCAAAGTGCTTGAAACTCCATCTTAGTTTTTTATGTAATACTCCATATTCCAGTCCAGATTTATTAAAATAGTGAATGGCCCTTAACCTAAGAGAGCCCTCAGATGCTACACTTTATATGTTCTACTAATTTACCAGCAAGCTACCGAACACTACTCAAAAAGCAGAGAGAGATCCACAAATTCAAAGGCAAGCAAGGTCATGAACTTTAATATAACAGTGAATTCCCAGTGAATCTCTGCATGCATGCACTTAGCTGTGAGGAACAAACTTGTGCGTATGGCAGAATAAAAGCACACATGCACACAGGGAACCTTGGAGCAACAGCCATGCTGCTGCGTAAACAATGACGTGAAGCTGCAGCAAGTTCTCTGCTCCTCTGCACTTTGAGTACATCTTCACATCCAGCTGTGCATTCGATTCATAATATTCTCATCTAGAGCCTTTTTTTTTTTCTAGTCCCATATTCTGCTTCTATGACAAAAATATGAAGCCAATGCCGAGAGTCCTACTAAAATCTATAAAGATGACTTGAGCAAATATATCACTGGAGTACAGCATTTCCGGCTCACTCTTAGTAATTTCTTAAGTCTCCTCTGGTCAGTGTTTTAGGAAGGTGCCCACCTTCCAGTCTTTAGGAGAACCTTACAGTTACTCCATACCTCATTTTTAAGGAGCTGACACATCTACCAAAGACATCCTGAAAAAAGCAGCAGTCTTGCAAAGGCACGGTCAGCTCATCTGTGTCCCACTGGCACAAACTAGTACAATACTAGACCATGCTGGGAATCTGTATGTGCACAATACACTTGCACAAGTCTCTGTTAAATATTTCACTACAAACATCATTTGCTTTCACAAATAATAGCTTTAGGAAGTAAACACTTGAATTTTATTAATTATGTTTGGAGTCACAGAAATACACGGTAATTTCACAGGTTGTAAGAGATCTCTGGGGGTCATTTGGTCCAACCCCTCCACACAAAACATGACCAGCTGGATCAGGTTGCCCTGGGCCACGTTCAGTCAAGTTCTATCCTTCTCCAAGGATGGAGATGCCCAACTTCTCTGAGCAGTCTGTTTCATTCTCCAGGTGAAAACTGTTTTCCTAGTACCTAACTGGCATTTTCCTTCTCGCAGCTTGTGTTGCCTCCAGCAATAGTGTGCTCATGAGAAAAGGCTGGCTTCACCTTCTTGATACCCACCCTTCCCATTAAACAGCTACAGAAAGAAAGAAAGATTTCCCAGCCCCTTACTCTTCTCTACATTGGACATGGGGAAAAATAAAAATAAAAATAGCACAACACATAATTTAAATCTCTCTTACTGTTGTTTTCCAAATAATGTTATATATTAAAAATGCTTTTTAACTGTAACTGCTGAAACACTGAGAGACTTGTAGCATGCAATCACACCAAGACCAAGAAGTAAGACCACCCTTAGTTATTTTACAGAGCTAAATAACTTAAAAGGAAAACTAGACAAAGAGATGACCCTTTTCACAATATCTCATGGAGCTAGAAAAGGATTTTATTTATAATATGTAAATGCCGTACTGTGAAACAAACAAGTTGGTTCACAGGCAGTGCACCCGCTGCTGAACTGTCACTGCCTGACA
Organism: Nestor notabilis; assembly: GCF_000696875.1. Classification (NCBI taxonomy): domain Eukaryota; kingdom Metazoa; phylum Chordata; class Aves; order Psittaciformes; family Psittacidae; genus Nestor; species Nestor notabilis. Next base: position 10,024 of record NW_009925328.1, on the reverse strand, counting down.
TCCTGTCTTATCTGCCAAATTGCTCATTAGGTTTGGCAATTTTCACCTGCGCCTCCAGTTTATATTTCAGCAGGGAATAAACATCAGTCTGCTTTAACAATCTTCTGCAGCGAGCTTCCAACCTCTTCTCAGAAAGCATGCAGGCACACACAAAAAAAGCCTTGTGTTCTTTATGCTTAAAAAAAAATGCAGCTCAAATGATGAAATAGAACAAGAGGAAGTTTAACTTGAGTAACAGAAAAGCAGTAAAAAAGAAAGAGCTAGATAAGAAACATAAATAAATCAACTGTTTGTATCGATGAATTGTGTTTTCAGATTGCAAAACAACACAGGGGGTATGGGCCAGCCTCACTTTTGTTTCCACATTTAGATGGGAAGATTCGATTTGACACAACCCCCCACGTGCAAAGTACAGGCTGTGTTTGTGCATGGGAAAAGAGGACACCAGATGAATATTACCTCTCCAGCTGGACCTGATCTAGCTAACCTTTTCCTTGCTGGGAGAGGAGAGATGGCGTGATCTATAAACAAACAAAAGGGTAGCATGGCAACCAGAACAAAGAAATGAAAATCTCAGCAGGCCCTTCAGCCCCAGCCTAATGCTCTGAGATGGTGCCGCCGAATGGAGACAGCTCCTCTGTACCCCTCGGGTGCAGGTGAGTAGTGGCAGAATGGCACCAAGCTACACTTCTGTCAGGGAACTGCTGGGGAGCAGAGCCCAGCTTGTGAGCAAAAAGCACCAGAGATGTAAAACAAAATGTCTAAAATGCTATAAACCAATTTCAGACGGAATACTGTTTTTCATTTGTTAGAAGTAAAATATTCACCGCCAACCCTGCAATTAGCTAGAAAATTACAATAATTACAGCAATTTTGTATCCCATCTCCAATCCAATTAATAGATATATGACCTTGTCAACATGTGATAATCAGGATCTGCATCTACCACAAAACTGGATGGGTTTTATTTGCTGAATAGAACTTACACAGTAAGAAGATAATTATTTGAAATACTGAGAATACCATTTGTATGCTATGCTTCACTTCACAAGTTATAAAGGAAATACAATAAGGATATTATTTCCATTTTCAATGTATATTTAAGTGAAATTCTTGAAATAGGTATGTTTAATACAGGATAATATTGCTGGACTGGGATTCTAAGCCTGTGGTTTGGAACATTTAAAAACAAAATATATCTAATTGTTAATATAAAAAAAAAGGAGGAAAAAAAGGCATTAGCTAGATAAAAGAACATCTCTGATTTGTGATAACATTATTTATGACAAATTTTCACCCATTTTATTATTGCAGGCTTTTATAAAGAGTGTCCAAAGAGCTATAATTCTTACCAACAGTTTTAGATGTCTTCTGCATTTCTATAGACTTTTGTACTGTAGGGTCTCAAAGCACTTTTTGGCCATTTTAGCTACCAGTGAACTAGCTCAGTATTCCATGTATTTTCCAGAATGACACCAAAGAAAAGTGAACTGTCTAGTATACCACTGAATTTTATCTGCACTATATGATTTTGATGCACTAACGTCAATGTATTGTATAATACCCTAGATAATCACATTATGGAGAAAATGTGTATGTACTTGTCTGCTCTAGCACCCCTCAAGTTGGCATACCCTAGTGGCAGCAAAATGGAATTCCAAATCCTGAAATTCCAGGATACTTCTTTATTCTGCCATTACTCCTTTCCCTAATTTAGTTCTATGTTGTAATTAAGCATAGTTATAGCTTGAAAAGACACACATTCAACTCAATGTAAGGTAACTGTTAAATGTGGTTCCCTTAATTTTACAGAAAACACTCTGGTATAAAACCTCAAACTTTAAACAGCGTGGTAACTTTTCCATTTGCAATACACCTGATTACTTCAACACAGATTTTATCCATTAAAAGTACGCCTACAGAAAATTAATCCCTTGACAATTACAAATACTTCTTTAAAAGCTGTATCTGTAGAATATCAAAGAACTGACTGTTACTAACTTCTGTTATGAATTTTCTGGAGTGGAGTCACTATTTCAGAAGTTCAGTGAGTGAAATGATAGACACTACACATAAGAGGGAACAATGCAACATTGTCTTGTTTGCATGGTATTTTTAACAACAATGAAAATTACACAATAAATTTTGTGGCATGATTTATCTTTTTAATAAGTTGAAATATTCAAAGATCCTGCTTAAGCAAGAAACGTAATACATAACTCCTGCTTCACGGCTTTGCAACAAATGTTCCCCGTGTTGAAATAAACAAAGGGATGTTCCTGACTATGGTTTCTGGGTTTAAAGAAGTGTATTTTTGCAACACAGTAAATGCACGTATCAGCAGGTGTTTTTATAGAAAGGTGACAAGCATAACCTAGCAACATTGACAAGTCAGCAGAAAGTGCTTCTATCTTTGGATTCTTTTTACCCTTTTCTTCATTAAATGGAGTAAAACTGGAAAACTGAGACTTGCACTGTGCAGCAACTGCATTTGGAAATTTTGCTGTGGTTTTCAGGGTGAGAACAATTTTAAACTGGCAGCACAGAAGGAGTTTATTGCTTCTAAAAGCAGTTTATAAATAATTTATTGAAACAGAAAGGTTTGTTTACTTGCATGCAACAAGTATTTACGCAGTTTCTCAACTCTGATCAGCGTTCAATCAGGATAGATAATGAATCATTTCCCCAGCAGCACTAATGGGTAACAGCACTTGGCATCCTCATAAATTAAGATGAAACACGTCAAGATACTGAGAACATTTACTTACTTGCACGAAGGACTGAAGGGGTGACCTCAATTTCACTTGTTGCTTGGTAAGGCTGAAAGGCTGATGCTGTGTTGGTGCCAAGCTCACTGCCAAAAATCTCTGGGCTTTGCGTGCCTGTGGAGCTGGCGCTGGTGCCATCACCTCCATGATGTGGATCTTGCTCATCAAATACAGCCACGAGCTGCAAATGACAATTTAATCTACTGTTAAAAAAAAAAAAAACTTTCAGCAACATCAAAGTCCTGTTGTAGATCAGCATTTCATCATTTCTTCCCTCCAAAGACCAAGAAACATCTATCAGCAGAGACACAGATCAGTGCCTAGACCTCAACATCATCAGCCCATGGAAAGGCAGCCATTAACTGGATAGTGCAAAGGGTCAACAGCTCTGATTGGAATACGAAACCCATCACTGCAAGCCACAGAATGAATGGCACCAGGTCAGGAAAGGAAGGGTCACATTCTGCCCAGCAAAAAACTTCGTCTTACCCAGAAATGCAGAAAACTACCTGAGTGCCAATCAATATCTGTGCTCTGGAACTTATCACTTGTGATTTGATACCTCTATATGCATCATTACTACGAAGCCAAATCATGAGCAAAACCAAATTATTATAGAATCAAAATATACAAGAAATCATGTTAATACACACTGAAAGCTACAGACAAAATACAAAGCCACCCAAAAGTGTTATAATCACTGCAAGTAATCATCTAGTAATCTGCTACATATTAATCAATTATCTACTAATATGATTTAATTGTAGGCTTCCCTTGCAAAATTTCTTTCATCAAATTTACGGAGATACTTCTGTATTTGTCTGCAATCAGATTCTCCAGGATAAGCCTAAGAACTCAAGCCCAATTTGAAACTTAGCTTACTCACCAATTTAATAAGGATTTACTAAATCTGTGTTCACCATTGCAAGAGAAACAAGAAAAAAAATTACAGTGGTTTTTTGGTAAATCTGAGCTCTTTTTTTTTTCTCCACTGTAAATGAATGGTTTTATTTGAAACAAATAATTTACTCCAACTTATCTTTGGTGACCTACTGAAAGAGAAATGGCCAGCTCTTACACACATTTCATTTTAGAACTTAATTTTCAAGATGGGCAAAAAAGTTTTATGGATAACAGCATTCTGCAGCCCATAAATTAATCTATAATGTAATATTTGGAAGACATTTCCAAGAAAGCATTACATTCTTCTGTCCAAATTGGTAGGGTAAATGGAGCAAATCAACTTAAACCTACACTGATCTCTGCAAATTGTTTATTTTGTTAGAACAACAATTAAAGCTTCGTATGATCTCAAGGAATCAGAGATGTCATTTTCTCTTTTTTTTTTTAAGTGAATTTGACATCATATCATCCTACAGATTTTTGTATTAGTCCCTTTACTCAAATATAACTTACACAAACACTGGTAAAAAAATTAAAACTGCAACTGTAAGCCCAAGTGGAAACAATTTGGGAATTCAGCTTTTGAAAGTACTTGCAGACATTAACTTTTTTTAATGACTAGTTTTGAAATTGCAGAGAGTAGCAAATTTCTGCCAATAATTCCATACCTAATGCAAATTTAGGCTCTGGGATGCACAAAACACAAAAAATGAATTGGTAATGGGTAAGATGACCATGATATCTTCACTGCTATATCAAAGGTAAGGAGCAAAGGGAAAACCAGGCTGCAGCTGCAGACAGCTAGAACATGTTTTAACATACAATTCATCATTTTATGCTTGAGAAATCTATACACACAAGAGAAGTGACATCTAAAATGTCAGTAGTTCAAGAGCATTGGAAATTTAATTTTCTAGCACATTGCGAAATACCAATGCTTACAAAAAATTGAAGCATATTTCTCCAAAGAAACACACTTTACTCATAACACTTTTACTGTTTTATAACAAGCTAATTACCAATCTCCAGCAACTGAAGATAAATCAATCCACAAGTGAAGATGTGTAAAGTATTAGAACAAAACACAAAAAATGTATTTAAGAATTCTAGGCATGAAACATCAAATTTTTTTCTCCTTTGCATGGCACATTTCAAGATAAATCCCCAAATTAGATTCTGTTCCTTTGAGGCTGATTGAAAAATATTACCCAATGCATGCTGCTGCAGGTATTTTATATATATCATATGTATGCAAAAAGGTACGTGCATATAAATCTCTATATATGTATTTTCTACTGTAAGTTGCCTCCAGCTTTTTGCCCATTCCAGACAGTCTACAACACAGAACTTCAGAACATCCAAAACTGAATGTTTCTTATTTCAAGCTTAGCTTTTGATCTTCTATATATATTTTCACAGGTATTCACTGTTTTGACAGCACCAAACCTTCAAAAGGCTTCAATTCCATTAAAAAGCATACCAAGTTGCAACATTTTTGCATACATGTGAAGAAACACAAGCCCTGTTAGTCTTCTCCAAATCTAATTAGCATTAGGAATGCAGGTTAGGAAGTTCATTGTAAAACAGCATGACAAAAGTACACTCATTCCTCATAATAAGCCAGGAGTTATTCGCTACTGAAAGACTTAATGTGAATAAACAATGTTAGATCTTGGTTTCCAGAGCTTAGTATGCCACTCTGCAGAGGATGAGTTCACAGGAAACAGGGACACCCAAAACATAGTCCACCATATTCTGATATTAAGTATTCATTTCTGATTTCTCCAAAACATTTTATTTTAATCAAGGGAAATTCTTTGAGGAAAGGAAATACACACTTTTATACATCTGGAGGCCCAGAAATCACACCTTGACTACCATCTTTGCAGGAACAAGAAATAAAACAGATAATATCTGAAGAGATACCTTAGAGCTACTTAGAAAGAAGCTACACAAGTACATCACTGGACCTACAAAGAATACTTTGCAGAACGAATCCACAGCAATAAGCACTGCTCTATGCCAGGGAAACAAACGGCCTATCAGATGCCAGTCATGTTTAAAGGCCAAAGAGATGTTTTTCATTTGGCAAATCATGGAACACGTTACCAGACCAGCTTTTATCAGCCTTAAAGTTGATGGTAAACCTATGGTATTTTGCTAGGCTCTAGATACCGGATTTACAAAGAGAGTAGGAAACAAAGACTACTATCTTTTCTAGAAGCAACATCATCTTTGCTGTAGGGAGAGTGTTTCCATGTTGACTTTTTATTTTGAAGAAGAAATAAATTCCTGTAATTACCATAACCATGCACACTGCCAGTTTTCAAATGCAAGGAACTGCATTCTCCTTTCCAGAATCACTCTATGATTACTTCCAATACCTGACATGAGCTGTGCCTCCTGTATTCTGCCCTTCAGTTTTAGATCTCAACACCTGCAATGACCTGAGAAACTCATCACACCATCCATTATTACGTGGAAGGCATCAGTGGAAGTGCTGAACAAACCATAACAATGCATAAATAAAGAAGAAAATAGCCTAGCTGATCATTACTAGATCCATATTAGCTCTTTAAATGATCTTCTACCAAAACTCACTGAAAAGCAGAGCCATTTGTCTTGTTTGAATTACCTGGGTTTTTTAAGAAGACAACCCCACGGACAAAGATCAAATGTAATATCAACAATAATAATTAATAAATAATAATAGTAGTTAGAATAATTAGTTATGTCCACCACCCCCCATTTCATGAGACCTGAACTTGAATGCATCAAAGACATGATAATGCAGTTAAATAGGTTACAGCAGTTCTAATCACTGTAATAGGACTACTACTTGCATTTTTCAATCACTGAACTAAAAATCTGGAAATGGGAAATAAAATCAAGTAGGTAAAAAAAAACACTGTCTTCCCAAAACAAAATTAAGAAATTACAGACTTCATTTAGACTGCTATATTTACATTTCTAATTATAATACTGCAAAAGCAATGGAAAGGAGGTTTCAATACAGATCCATATCCTGCATCCATGTAAGCTGACACAGGAATAATCATCACTTTGAACAACAAAGAATTTGGTCCCCGTTGTATGTTTACACTACATAAGCATACAATGAAAGAAAAGAAAAATGAAGCTTCAGATATTCAGCAGCACTTTCAAATAGAAAGACAGCAGCTTTGCTCAGATCATAACTTACGGAAAGGTTCATCCCATTCCAGCAATGGAATTAGAGCAAGTCTTTGAAAGGTCGATATCCATAAACTAAAATACTGCTATTTTTTAAACTCTAGAGCAAGAAATATAAGCAATCTTATATAAATGATCAACAAAAGGTATGATTTTTTTTTTCAAAAGCATCAAACCCAGCATTCACTGTTTGACCTACCGCAATTTTTAAATAAAATACAAAGAACTGCAGTAAACCTCAGCGATACACCCAGTGGTAAGAAGGGTACTTTTCAGTATATTCTAAGAGTTGGGGGCTTTTTATTGCTACCATCATCCTCCAAAGACCAAAAAAAAAAATATATATAGTACAGTTTAGAAAACAGCAACTAACTTGTTGCTCTTCTCTTTTGACTGATAAAGACTGTTTCTAAAGCAAACAAAAAAAGAAGGGGGAGCAACATAATGTAATTTTTTTCATTAAATATACTAGCTTCATTCAGCAAACAGGTTCCCAAGAAATGATACTACAGCTTGAGATATCAAAACAATGTTTTGATAAGACACTTTTGGCTTTGGGATAGGAGGAATGTATTCTAGCAGGTCACTGAATTCAGCCCTGTATAGCACATTTGACTGACTTTCCACATCATGTATGGCATTAATTACACTCCAACCTTTAGCTCTTTCTGAAAGAGCTACTAGGATGAACTTCTCTATTACTCTGTGTGGGACTCAATGCATCATACTAACCAGGTTATATTTACTTATATAAACAAAAAGCAAGAAGAGTGATTTATTTTAATATTGACACAGCAGCAGTAGTCTGCATTCCAACATCAATTATTACAATTTCCATCTATTCAAAGTTAATTAAAAATTAGTAAACACATATGCAGTCTTAATTAATAGACTAGATTAAGTACTTGAATGTTAATTAACTGGATTAAAAAACTATTTGTACCAGTAATGGTTATTTACATTTTCATTAAATACTAAACCCACATAAAACAATTCAACACTATCAAATCATGCAGTTAGGTCATCTCTCTCCAGCACAAGACCAGAAATCCTCCACTTCACAAAAACTCATAAGGCCAGAAACTTTTGCTGTACTTTTTCTCCCACTGCGACAAGTAAGGGTGTCAAAAAGATGACTTCAATTTTGTATATTCCTAGAGTATCTGTTCAAATTCTGTTAATTCTTTCATAATATTTATTGATGAATCTGACAGTGACTCATGTGTAGGCACCAGTAAATATTTCAGACTTATTTTAACATCAGTTAGGACTACAGCTCTATTCTCTGCTAGAAAGATAGTGACCACAGGATGTGAAAACCAGAGGATTTGAAGATCCTTCACATCACTTCAAGTCCACACTTTTTAACACAGAGTGAAACTGAAATCCCTTATCTTTTAAAATTATTAGGAGCATTTAAAATACTTGATTTCTTCTCACCAGAAGGACACTCATCAAGATACGTTCATAGAAGGACATTCCAAATTTGTTTCACTGTTCAGTGATTAATTGTTTGGCAGTCGATCTGTGGAGCAACCAGAAGAGTCTTGATTCCCCTGGCTGAACCATGCACTTCCCCTCCTGACCCATACAACAACTTCCAGATGCAATCTTCCCTTTCACAGCTGCTATGGTCCTCTGGCATTTATGCTCCACATCTTCTCCTGCAGGATGACCATTCATGTACAAAACTACCTTTCACACACAAGATCAGCACTAACAGCAGTTCAGTCACTACATACAGACTTCTAAACTTGAGGGTTTTGTTTGATGGGTGTGGAATGGAGGGAGGGAAAGGGAGTGACATGACTGATGTAAACTTGATCATCTCTTCTCGATCATGTTGCTTCTCCTCACTACACTCAGCTACCCCTGTGCCATCTGCCACAGCACAGCCCTTCTGAGCCAGCTCTCAGTGCTGAAGCAGCTCAACACCCAGTACAGGTGAGGCACTCACACTTGGCAACAATTGTTGTTCTCAGTTTATACTTAATAACTGAATTGGATAACTTTTTCACAGGACATTTTGGTCCTTGAAGGGAGAGACTGTAATGGTCCAAATGAGATTTGAAAACCTACACTAGTCATGTCAATACATCTCCACCTAAAATGGCTAGTTCCAGCATTTCCTTGAAAACCTGATGCCAGAGGGTTAAGCCCAGCCCTGTCCTGCAGTCCCAATGCACACACTTTTTGACAACGACCTGATCTGCTGATGTGAGAGATTTTAATCACTCAGAGCACTGTCATACACGCTCAGATAAGTGCAGCAAGTACCTGGAGAAAGAACATGGAGCAGGCTGGCAGAAAATTTAAACACGAGCATCACTGGCATTCTTTCCTCAGAAGAAACTTTTCCAGTTTTGAGCAAGGCTGTACAGTGAACCCACAAGGCAACTATAGAACTGACTACACACTTCCGCTGCAAGGAGCACAACCCAAGTAGACTGCAAGAGAACATAAGCAGATTTCTATAGTAACTCTTCAGGGTTGGCAAAAACAAGTCTGTGCATTACTCAGTCTGTGTTACAATGCAGAGCTAAAAGAGCACTTGTTTAATAATGCCCAGCAGTAAATCAAATTTCAGCTACTGGTACCTCAGACTCCAAAACATCCTGAAATACAAGTTGCTGGTGAATGAACAGATGAGTATAAGAGGAAAAAACACATAAATTCAGGAAATTAATTAGCAAGGGAATAGCCAATTATTATTTAGATATGAAAGAAACTAAATATGAAATCAATTTTTAGGCTTTCTGATGACTGAACTGACTTTAATAGCCCCATGGCAGACTCAAATTCTTATTATTCCTTGAGCTCACTTTTCTACATGGGTCATTAAAAACCCATTTAAATATAACTACTGTTTCAATGAACTGGTAAGAGGAAATATAGAAAAAAACCCAGACATTTTCACAAATAATGCACTACTACCCACAGACATTTCAAAAAGATCAATTAGCAAAAATAATGTCTGCTTCAACAGACTTATAGATCACCCAACATTTTAAAAGGAGAAGGGCAAAGAGAATTTCAATAGACAAACTGTAACACAAACAACAAAATTTTATAATTTCAATAAAATCTTTACCTGTCCTAATTCATCAGATTCAGCCATGAACAACCTTATTGAAGTTCAACAATGAGAAGTGCAAGGTCCT
>NW_009925327.1:5017-7823 GCF_000696875.1 Nestor notabilis | reverse complement strand
GGACGCGGCGGCTCCGCGGGGCCGGGCGCTCCCTGCGGGGGATGAGCCCGAGCGCTTGGGTTGCCAGGAAGGGAAAAGCAGCGGGAAGCGGCGCTGTTGCCATAGGAACCCATCCCCCTCCCCCCCCGGGGAAGAGCCGGATTGACGGACCGAGGCGGCTCCATTGGAGGTATCCGTGGGGGTTTGGGATGGAAGGACCGGTTTGGGATGGAAGGACCTTAAATCCCATCCGTTCCAACCCCTGCACGGGCGGGGACACCTTCCGCTGGAGCAGGTTATCCCACCAACCCGCTGCAGACTGCTCGTTAAGCCCTACTCCATGCTCACAGTGTTGCAGCACTAAGAAGCCAGAGTGTTTCATGGGGTGTTTTTAGCACGTGTATAATCCAGCACTCGCCTTCTCCACAGAAACAGGTCCAAGGGTGAATTTGGTGGATGGTGCCTCCTCACTGGCTGCTTTGCAGCCGGCATCGTGCCAGCGTCCTCCTGTGAGCGCCCAGAGCCAGAACAAAAGGAAACTGAAGCCGCATGATAAAGGAGGTCAAAGCCTAAGGGAGGAGATGAGGACGAAGTGGCTGAAGGACAAAACAGCTCTGCATCATCACACTTTCACCAGAAATGAAACTCATGGAGCATAAAGGTGCTTTACAACAAAGCCATTAAAGAAATCCTGATGTTCCAGGAAATACAAGGACTTTGTGTGCTCAAGAGCTCTGGTCCCACTCATGGGAGGTACTCACATGGTGACAGCGTTGCTGCTGCAAACGTGGCACCATCCCCATCCCCATCCCACTGATACGGAGCTGGCTCCTGCAAACACCTCCAGGGACCAGGAGCCCCGAAAAGCCCCAGAGATTCCAACATTCGTCTGCTCAGTGACAGAGCCAATATCCCACCTTCCCACAGTCACAGGCTGGGAAAACCTCCACCAAAACCTTCTCTAATTCTGACAGCTCAGAGAGAGACAAGATCAGGTCAAAACGTGGGGCACGGAGCCCTCCTGCCACACAGACCTTGGATCTGAGGCTAAAACCTGGATGAGATTTGACAGCTCTGACAATTCTCACTGCTGATCAAACCCCGCATAATGCAGCTGCAAATATCCCTTTTAACCGCTGGTGTGCCTAAAATCAGGAAATCAATGGGCTGGAGGGATGTACTTAATAGAAATGATGAAAGCCTGAGGCATGTGGGCTCGAGCACATGAGAAGATGCCACAAAGTGGGGAACAGCCCATAGTCCTGGTGTGTTTTGGGGTGTGAAGGTCTGATGAAACTACCCTCCAGAGTGAGGACGGAGACACTGTGGGGTGCACAAGGCTGGTCACACACGTGGTGATCTGGGCACATAACAGAGGCCACACTTATGATCCTATCCTGCTACACAGACAAGGACACAAAGCAGCCAGTCCCCAAACTTAACCAAATTCAGCTTGTTTGCTTGCTCTAGCCCCAAACAGGGGAAATTTAAACTAAAATAAGGGTGAGATTGATGCAAAAGCAGCACGGATGTGGCGGGCAGTGGGGTGAGCTCGCCAGTGAGCCCAGCACTGGTAATGTGCTCTTAAATGTCCTGAGAAAGCGGGATTTAAGAGAGAAACATGATGGTAGCAACACAGAGAACAAGGTGAGGGGAACATCAGTGTGTTGGCAGGGGATGAAGAGTTGCTGTATGCTTTGTCAGGGCTCCGAAGGGCAAGTCTATTTGCTGCCAGCACATACGTGACGCTGATAAAGGTCCAAAGTTTTGGACTAAGATCCTTCCAGCTCTTTATCTCCCCAAAACACAGCAAAAAAGGGCACTGCCATGGTCACACTGGGCTGCAACAGGGGCCTGGACAAAGCTTGAGCTGCAAATGGATGAATGTTGAAGGTTTACCCTTAAACTCAGCCAAGGGCACCTCTTACCCTGGCAGGACATCACCCTCCTGGGCCTCCCTGAGTCTGAAGCGATGCAGGAGACATCCAGGCAGGTTTCCTGATGCTCCTTTCTCCTGTAGGAATAAGAAATGTTAATTTCCACACTTGCCAGAGGAAGTCTCAGGCCTCTGGCTCCTTCCTCCTGCTGCAGCCGACACAGCTTCTGGGTCTCCATCATTATTTACACGTGGGCTGCATTTATTGGCAATTAAATGGTTCAGTGGCTCCGAGGCATCAGTCTCCTCTAACCACGCTGTCTGCCAGCAGGCCCTGTGGGCTGGGGGGTGCTGGGGATGTGCTGGATGAGGGAGCAGCTGCCGGAGCCGAGGCTCGGGAAGAGCAATGCTGTAGGATGTAACCCAGCCCCACGGGTGGCAACTCAGAGCCAGCGGGAGGGGATGGTGTTTGCTTTAACCATGGCTGCAGTCAGGAGGATCCAAGCCCCAGGTCAGAGGGGTTCTATGGATGGGGTGTGCAGCATCCGTGGGAAACGGCCTGGGGCAAAGGTGCTGAGCTGGGAAAACCTGCAGGGATGTGGGAAACTTGCAGTGAGGAGGTAGAAGAGAATATGCAGAGATTTGGTGAAATGTGTGGACACGAGAAAAACGGAGCTGTGGGAGTGAGTCCAGAGGAGGCCACGGAGATGGCTGGGGAGACACAGCAATAAACATGATTCTGGGAGCCTATTTCCAACCCACCAACCGCCATAGAACCCTAGAATCAACCAGGGTGGAAAAGCCCTTTAAGCTCATCAATTCCAGCCATTCCCCAGCAGTGCCAAGGCCACCACTGACCCCTGGCACTGAGGCCTCGGCTCCACGGGCTGTGAACACTTGCAGGGACGGTGCCTCCAGCCCTGCCCTGGGCAGCCTGTTCCAATGCCTGAG
>NW_009925327.1:468-4976 GCF_000696875.1 Nestor notabilis | reverse complement strand
CCCTGGGACAGCTTGAGGCCCTTTCCTCTTGTCCCATCCCTTGTTCCTTGGGAGCAGAGACCAGCCCCCTCCTGGCTCCATCCTCCCGTCAGGCACTTGCAGAGAGTGATCAGGTCCCCCCTGAGCCTTCTCTTCTCCACACTAAACCCCCAGGTCCCTCAGCCCTTCCCCATCACACTTGTGCTCCAGGCCCTGCTCCAGCTCTGTTGGATGGGGGGAAATACCCCCCAGCACTTTCAGGAGAGCAGAAGGTTGCACTGAAGCCCCAGGTGTCCTGTTCTTTCCCATTCCTTTCGCTGCCCAAGTTCCCATCAGCAAATATCACTCACCAAAGTGGTCCAGCTCCTGAGAGCTGCTGAGCGGTGCCGGTCCCCTGCTGGTCCTTATGGAAGAGCTCTGCAGCTCGCGGATAAACCCCTCCAGTGCTGAACTTCTGGCCTTTCCTGCAGCACAACAAGGCTTCTGCTGCTCCCATTAGTACTTTGGAGAGGTACAAAATGAACCCATCCAGCTTCTTGGCTCAAAATCACGTCAAGCTGTGCTAAAAGCAGAGTTTATAAATCCACGGTTTGGGTCTGCAAAGGGAAAAGGCTTCTGGTAAGTTTTAAAATCCAAAGGTGGGATTTTTTTTCCCAGGAAAAAAGGAAACCACCTCTTCTGATAGGCAAGAGCAAACCAGACCTGGAAAACTCCCTGGCACAGAGAAGTTGGATGTTAACTGAGGCTGGAGACTCCCACCTAAAACTTGAGATGGGATTTCCCTGGATATGAAGGTAATTCCCTTGAAATGAAAAACATGAGATGGAATTTCCCTTGAAACACCATTTGCACCAACTTGGAGTGAAAAACACCGTTCGGGATGATCTTATGATGCTTTTGCCAGAGCCTTTTGCCCAGATGTGACACAACAGCACAACATAAAGGCAGGTGGGTCTTTTTTCCATTTCCCACAGCCTGGAATCTCCCCCGTGCGCAGTTTCCCAGAGCCAGCCAGCCCTAATTCCACACCCTGGAATCTCCCTGTGAGCCACCTCTAATGCTGGGCAGGCATCACCCTTCTGTGTGCAAATCCCTTGATTTTCCCAATGGGCAATGCTAAAGTGGGACAAAATCCATCCCTTCACACTTGGGGTCCGAAACAGGCTCCTCGCCCCTGGTGAACTAAGGTCCATCAACAGTGCCTAGACCTCTGCTGCAGCAGGGAGACTTCTGCCTCCTACATGGCATCTCTGGGGCTGAAGAGCACACGTGAATGAGGGTGTCACAACGCTGTGGCCTGGCTGGGACAGACCTGACCCAGAGCAGAAGTAACCCACGCTGCCTTAAATCCCTGCTGATGCTCTGGCAAAAGCAAGGGAAACGCAGTGACAAAACCCCAGGGCTAAAACCTCAAGTTACTCACTTGGGGAAGTTTGGGCCATTCAGTAATGCTGAGGCTTAATAAAATGTAGGAATTCGCAAGAGAAAAGATCACCTTTTGTTTCTGCTGGGTGACTGCAAGTGTGCAGCTGGAGAGGTGGGAAAAGGAGCTGCCAAACCAGAGCAGAGCAGAGAGCAGAAGTGTGAAACAGTTTGTTCAGACCAAAGCAGTTCATACCTGGGTGGTTTCCTCCTTGCTTGTACTTGAGCTGCTGTGAAATCCTCTCCTCCCTGCTTCCACAGGCACCGCCTGGCCAGGTCCCTGCAGAGCAAGGCAGGATCCTGCTCAGCCTCCCCCCTCCGTCAGCTCTGGAATTCGCTCCTGATTTATTCCGCAGTAGAGACACAGCTGGCAAAAGAAAGACACGAGAGAGCTGCTGGGGGACACGACTGTTCCTTCCTACCTGGCCAAAAGCTTTCCCAGGCAATTGTATTATTGGCCATGGATGAAGCAAAGAACCGCTAATGGAAACTAGATCGATTTCCGTATTTGCTGACTTGCAGCAGGGAGTTAAGAAAATCAGAGACAGTCCATAACCTGGATCAAGTAGGAGAAACAAGGTTTAGAGGTACAGGACAGAATGGCCCCGCTTCAGCCTTTGGGAGACTTTTCCACTCTCCATCTGTCCATCTTTGCCAGGTATGGGACAAATTCAGCTCAAGCCACAAGGTTTTACAGGGTTTTCCTGCATTCAAACCCTCCTTATGGGAAGGCACAAGCAGGTGGGAGCCATTTGCTTTTATTTAAGGAGAAAAAGGTGATCAGAGATGCCCAGTAAAGGAGTAAGAGGCAGCCAAAGAAAAGCAAAAGCCTTTTGTGTGCAATAAATGAGATGAAGGGAACAAGAGACAAGACATTTAATATAGAACAGAAGCCGCAGCAGAGAAACAAACATGTGGCACAAACCTTTCAAACTGCTGAGAAGTGGAGGTTTAATGAAAACCCCAATCAATAAACAGGCAAAAAGTGCTCCCTCGGCTTCACAGGAGCAGGTGAAGGTGGTAAAGTCGAACTGGCTTATTCCTAGTTAGAGGGGCCTTAAGATCAGGCTTAACTAACCTCAGCCCACCCCATCAGCAGCTGTTGGGTGGAATAAACCCAGATTCCAACTGGTTTCTGGTGCCTTTGGCTGGAGAACAAGACCCATCTCCAGCTCCTCCAGCACATTCTCACGTTGTCACCAAAACCACTGGAGATGGACATTCTGCAGGTGTCAGACGGGGCACAAGGAGAGCAACGCTCATTTATAACCCATTTTGGTGGCTGCAGAGGTGAACGAAGTCCCTGAATTCACATGTCCCTGCTCTCCTGCCCAGCCACAACCCCAGTATCAAAGGTAAAACCCCCTCAGGCTGTGCTTGGCTCTCTCCACCAGCCACTTGGCTGCAGCTCCATGCCCTTCTCTGAGGCAATTTCACAAATCCTACAGAAAACACCTCAATTTCCCTTCCCTCTTTCCTCGAGAGATTAATCCCAGGAAGCTCCCGCAGCATCCATAATCCATCCCCACTGCTTTGTATCACCTCCACAGCAATTAGGAGCCTCTTTTGCTGCTGACTGCTGCTTTTCATCCCATTACCATGTCGTGTAATCGTCTCCTTGTTGGGCTCGGGTTCTTTCTCCACTTGTTACTGCTGCTCTGGCACTTCAAACACAAATTAATCAAGGCGGGAGCTGCCTATTCATCATATTTCATGCTATGGTTTAGCACGAGGGGCAGGCAGCCTCTCCAAGAATGCAAATACATACTTAACACCCAAGGAAAAGCACTAAGCAACAGGCTAATTCATATAAAAGCTTTATTAAAAACGAGGACACAGCCCCCCAGGAAGAGGATTCTGCTCCATCTCCCCACCTTGTACAGTTTAATGGCCACAATTAAATACAAATAGCTACAAAAAGGCTTTGCACCTCGATAAAGGAAGGAAGAACTAATCCTCAACTCGCTGCTGTTTCAGATGTGGATGGAGAAAGTGGGTTTTTCCACGTCGGTTTGCACACACGTGGGCAGGCAGAGGCCCACCAAGGTGATGGGCTGCACCTGGTGGGTCCCATCCTAAAATCAGTATGGAACCTGATTTTACCACAAGTCTGTATTGCTTTAGTACAGAGAGAGGAAAGTGAACTGTTATGGCTTGGTATTGCATCAGATACGTTACACTGGGCAAGGAGTTGGTACTTCCAAGTCTTCAAAATTGCACAAAAATTAAGCTCATCCTATCACTAGTTTTATTTCGATGGTAAATAATAATAATAATTAATAATAACAAAAATCAGAGGTACTGTCACAGAAAAGTCCAGCCTCATTTAACCACCATCAACAGATGGGAAACTAACGGATAAATAGGGCCTTAGTTTATAAAAGCCTTGTCTTCTACTCGTACCCCAGAACTGCCTCCTGCCCAATCCAGGCCCCGTTTAACAGCGCTCGTACTTAGTGCATCAGCCACTGCATCAGCAGCAGCGCATCAAGTGTATTACACCTGCAACTCGGCTGCACACCGTTCAGCACGGAACACAGAAAGGGATGAAACAACACTTCAGATGTATCGATTTCTCAGCTTCCTCACAGATGTTCTCCGTGTCATGCTGTAAAAAAAGAATTCAAAGCAAAATAGCTCGACAAAACCTCCTGTGCTCGAGTCATCTGTACACGTTAGAATCGGAACAATACAAAAAGTATTCAGGTAGCAAAGGCAATATATAAAATGTCATATAAACAGTGTTGGAAAAGTACAAAACTAGGAAATAATGCATAGAGGAGAGTGTTTCACAGGCCCTGCAGCACTGGCTGCGTCCGCAAATCCTCGCAGTGAAGGAAGATCCCACGACCGGCCGCCTCACTGCCTGCAGAATTCACTGGTGATGTTGGGAAGGGGATAGGCAAAGAGGGAGAAATCCAGGATGTATTTCGGTAGGAGCTCCTTGATGAGCCGGCGCTGGGTGTTGCACAGGTAGTAATGGAGCGTTTCTGCTGTCACAGGCTTGTACCAGGGCTGCCGCTCGGGGAAGCGGATGAAGGAGGGCGACCGGACACGCTCCAGGACGTAGTTGGCGTCGGCGCTGAGCCGCTCGTAGGAGCCGATGC
>NW_009925327.1:0-259 GCF_000696875.1 Nestor notabilis | reverse complement strand
TGTAGACAGACACCAGCCTCTCCATGGGGTTCCGCACGAACACGAACTTGTAGTAGTGCTTCAGGCGGTAGCTGATCTCGGCCGGCGCCATGTCCCCCAGGAACACCAGGTCGCTCTTGTGGTCCATCTTCACCTTCACATCCACGCTCTCCAGCGCCCCGTCCAGCACCTTGAGGATGCGTTTCCAGTTGGAGCAGGCCACCTTGGGCACGTAGCAGTACAAGAAGCGGTACTTGTCGCTGACGAGGAGGTGCCGCAG
>NW_009925326.1:6172-16572 GCF_000696875.1 Nestor notabilis | reverse complement strand
GCTGCTCTCAATCCAGTCTCCTCCAGCCTGTGTTTGTGCTTGTGATTGTCCAGACCCAGGTGCAGGACCTTGTGCTTGGCCTTGTTCACCCCAATATTAGCCTTCAATATCACCCCTCCCAATACAATTAATATCATGTACCTGCTTGATGGATTCAGCCACTAAGCACCCAACAATCAACTTCTCATTGGCCACAAACAAGTATATTTTAGTCTTGGCTGGGCACCTCAAAGAAACTTGTTTAAATCCCAATTCGTTATCAACAATTTCTCGCACATCTTCTGCCTAAGGCAACAAAACCAGACAGAGAGAGAGGGACATGTTAAGTACTAACACACACGTTCTTTGACTGTGCGTGAAACCTGCCAAAAAAAGGGTCTCATTCCCCCAAATAATCCTGTTTTTCACAAGGTCAGGCTTCACAATGAAGCTGTGAAATGCTCTGCAGGTCCCCACCATACTGCGGGCTCTCACTGCACACACAGCTAGTGTGGCCTATATATATATATACACACACATACATTTTGCCCCTAAATTAAAAAATAGAAGCACTTCGGAGCAGTTCTTAAACAAAATGCTTCCCACTCCACAGGAGCCTTCTAACAGAGTAACTGTTTCCTCTAACTGCAGATAATATTGATGAGGAGTCTCTCTGCCATAATCCCTCTATGCCTGCCCCTCACCCCTGTGCTTGTGAGGGAAAGGATTGGGTTATGTTGGTCATGTAAGAACAAGAGCTTCAGTGCAGGGAGCGTGTGTGTGTGTGTGTGTTTGTCAGGGTGGGTGTCCCCAGCAACCCAGACTGCTGTCATAACCCCACTTGCCTCTCCTGTTCACCCTCTGCACTGGCAAATGATGCATGATCAAGCGCTGAGATTGTTCTGGGAGCAAAGCCAGCGGAAAGCTGATCTGCAACATAAACCCCCAAAATAAACAAACAAGTACCTTCTTGACGGCATATTTTGGGTCATCTGGAAGAATCAATACAACTTTCCCATCCCAGAACTCTGCCACAACCCGTTCTTTCTTCCAACCCTGCCACACAGGGGAAAAAAAAAAAAAAAAAGCCAAACAAGAAGTTAATGGTCTAGCAAGAGAGAGGAAGTGATTCAGCGAAGGCTCTGGCAGATGAAGCTGTAATCTGACCTGCTGGAGCTTTCAGGAATAAAGTCAAGTCACATTCATCAAACTGATGAAGGCAGACAGTTGCTGGATCTGCCTAACTTGCTCTTTAACCTCCTCACTGGATGACAAACTCTTTGCCTGCGGCTGCCTCAACTGTTCCTGGCTATGGCACACCACCTCCCCTGTGTTCTTCAGCTGAGCTCAAGTGCAGCCATCGCCTTACCACATATCGGAGGCCCTCGAGGAATCTCTTGTGGTGCTGGATGTGCTGGGCTTCATCCTCCGGGCTAGCAGCTGTGTAGATCATGCCGCACGACTTGCAAACTACAGCCCCAAAATGCTTCTGACCAGCATCCTAGTAAGAAAGGGAGCCAGCTAAAATGCCTTGAAGCTTTTCAAAACCACGTTCAGTTTAAAGAATGAGGTTGGGAATTGGTTCTAATAACAATCATCAAAGATTCAAGTATTTGTTTTCATAGAATAACTGAATGGTTTGGGTTGGAAGGGACCTTAAAGTTATTATCTAGTTCCTATCCCCCTGCCACTGGCAGGGACACCTTCCACTACAGTGTTAAATGTTTTGGGTGGAAAGGGCCTTTAATGTTATTATCTAGTTCCTCCCCCCCTGCCACGGGCAGGGACACCTTCCACTAGAACAAGTTTCTTGTTTTCATTTGAATTTGTGAAGAGGACAAAAAGCTTTTGCTTATCTGCAGAATATTTGGAACTACACAGCATGTATTATCCAGGGAACACAGTGAACATGTTATTCCGAACAAGCCTTGAAACAGATCAGCAGTATCCCCACTGAGGAAACAATGTAGAAGAGCCCAACAAAAAACATAAACTAAAGGGAAACTCTGGATAGTCTTTCCATCAGTTATCTAGAAATAATGTCAGTTTTATCTCTTAGCACACAGGGAGGGGAAGAAAAGGAACTGAATGCCAGTTCTGCAAGAAGAGAGCAGAATGCTCTTTGGATGTCTAGTCACATGCAAGCAGCAGTATAAGGATGGAGCTGCTGCAGTCCTGCATCCAGCTCAGAGGCCCCCAACCTAAGAAGGATGTGGAGCTGTTGGAGTGAGACAGAGGAAGAAATGAGGATGCTGTGAGGGCTGGAGCACCTCTGCTATGGAGACGGGCTGAGAGAGCTGAGCTTGTTCTGCCTGGAGAAGAGAAGGCTCCAGGGAAACCTTAGAGCAGCTTCCAGTGCCGACAGGGGCTGACAAGAAAGCTGGAGAGGGGCTTTTGATAAGGGTCTGTAGGGACAGGACAAGGGGCAATGGCTTTAAACTGACAGAGGGGAGATTGAGATGAGATCTCAGGAAGAAGCTGTTCCCTGTGAGGGTGCTGAGGCGCTGGCACAGGTTGCCCAGAGAAGCTGTGGCTGCCCCATCCCTGGCAGTGTTCAAGGCCAGGTTGGACGGGGCTTGGAGCAATCTGCTCTAGTGGAAGTGTTCCCTGCCTGTGGCAGGGGGTTGGAACGGGAGAAGCTTTAAGCTCCCTTCCAACCCAAACCAGTCTCTCATCCTATAATTCAGTGAGGTGAATTGAAGCCTGGTTCATTAAGGACTCCTCTTACTTCTCTGCACTGACTGCTGCTGCAGCAGCTACCTTCCCTTCCACACATCCCATATATGGGATGTTTGAGGTTCCCATCATGGCACAGCATCCAAAGCCTGTCCCTCATGGGCACAGCCAGGCAGGGCTACAGCTCGTGGCCGGCCATGTGCAGGGTAGCAAGTGCTGCTGAGCACACACTGCTGCTTTCTTCTTAGCACAGGCACTCCTCTGGATTTCTTCCTTCCACAGGGACCAGTTTCCAAAACACTCAAAAATTTGTATCTGTGAGGTCTCAAATTTGACAGAAATCATGCAAACAGCTCAAAAGGTGCTAGAAAGGGCAGCTCAGCTAAAAAGAATGATCACATAAGCCCCATTCCCTCAGGAAACAGGCTTGAAAACATCTGCATGTCACCAAGTGAGAACAAATGGTTTACTAAAAAAATTACTCATCGCTGAAGGCATATTTTCTGGAAACCCACAGATGTGATGGCTGCACAACTCCGGAGCCTCAGTAACACCACTCGGCCTCCTCCTGCTCCACAAGCAATGCACCATGCTTCAGGGCAACAGCAGGAAGGCAGCCACAGAGCTGCCAAAGAGGGCTGCTCATTGCTGCTCCCGTGCTGCCCTGGCTGATGCTCGCTGCTGTGGTTGCAGTGCTGTGCTGACTGCTCAAACAACGGGCTGGGAAGCCTTGGGAAAAGGAAATTATCCAGCCAAATTCATTCCTATAGCATCCATACAGGCTTGGCTGAGCTTCCTTTGGACTTTTCTTTTTTTTCTTTAATATCATGTTCCATAAATCTCTTTTGAATTCCAAAGTGTAATAAAGTGTTAGTCCCAGGGAAACCATAACAATATATTTCCTAGCTTCTACGCTGTCCTAGTCTAGCGCTAACTACGTTAATCACTGCACAGTTACACTCATTGCAGTGTGGTTGGTTTGAGGTTTACACATAAGAAAATCTACTTCTCAGCGAGCCTCAAGGCCTATTTTTTACATCCTTAGCACAGAGAGGACCCAGCATGCCACGAGGGGAACCTTACTATGATCATCTGGTCTCTGGAGTGCCTGCAGAGTTCTTTTGCCTTCTTGTTTTTCTGCGATGTGTGAGGCGTTTGTGCAGGTGGGCTGGACCCAAACGGAGGAGTCGCTTCATCCAGCGCAGCCTGTGTCCTGAAAATCATTTCAGAGATGAAAATTAGGCACAGGTTAACAAACATGTTGGGTAGTGACTTTTACCACACAACACCCCAAAGTAGGAAAGATAGAGGAAAGCTTCTCGACAGCCATGGTGCTAGCTCTTCTGGAGGAGGGAAGGAAAGAGGGGGCTCTAAGAAGAGCTACAATTACATCATAAGTTAAGTAACTTACTTAAGCACCTCTCTCACTTCCACAGCCCCCCTGTTTCCCAGATACTGGAAATTAAGCAGCTCCCTAAACAGTCAAGGAGATACACAAGAAACTGAGAAGCAGAGGGCCAGGTCCACAACGCGTGGAAACAGCAGGTGAAGAAATAGGTGCACAAGTCATAGAATCACAGAATAGCTTTGAGTTGGAAGGGACCTTAAAGCTCATCCAGTTCCAACCCCCTGCCATGGGCAAGGGCACCTTCCACTAAAGCAGGTTGCTCCAAGCCCCGTCCAACCTGGCCTTGAACACTGCCAGGGATGGGGCAGCCACAGCTTCTCTGGGCAACCTATGCCAGCACCTCAACACCCTCACAGGGAACAACTTCTTCCTAAGATCTCATCTCAATCTCCCCTCTGTCAGGTTAAAGCCATTCCCCCTTGTCCTGTCCCTACAGGCCCTTGTCAAAAGCCCCTCTCCAGATTTCTTGCTGGCACCTTTAGGCACTGGAAGCTGCTCTAAGGTCTCCTGGAGCTTTCTCTTCTCCAGGCTGAACAAGCCCAGCTCTCTCAGCCCATTCCCATAGCAGAGGTGCTACAGCTCTTGGAGTATCTTTGTGGCCTCCTCTGAACTCATTCCAACAGCTCCACACCCTTCTTATGTTGGGGGCCCCAAGAGCTGGATGCAGGACTGCACCACCAGAAGCCCCAGTCCCTCATGCCAACACTCCTTCAGAACAGGGAATCACAGCATCTTGGGAAAGCTCTTGGTACTGGGGCTGAGCTCTGCTCTGCCTCCTCACAGGGCCAGCCTCCCACAGAGGGGAGCAGATCAAGGCATGGCCACGAGGAATTGCTCTTACGCAAATCCAGACATGGAGGCTTTACATGAATTTTTTGAAGTTTACAGAGAAGCAAGTTGTTATGGATGATAATAATTGCATGTTTTTTCTAACCTACATTCAGGCTTCTGTGCATAAGGTGGCATTTCTTAAGCCATCTTAAAGTGGGAAATTGTAACTGTTGTGCAGCAAATCTTAACATGGAATTAATTTAGAGCTACACCAAACAATTTTATAGATTTGGATACTAAGGAGAATTTCCAAAGCAGAGACTTCATGGAGGAAAAGCTTGCGCTCATCAGCTTCCCAGGAGACAACTGCAAATCCAAGACTGAGCTTCAGTTAATCACAAACACCAGGATTTCCACACATTCCAGGGTTCCACTTGCACCACGGAAGGTATTTGAAAAGCCACATGAGGAAGCAAAGCAAATACTGCAATCAGATCTCTCTTTCAACACTTCTGTGGCAGAGGACTACAGTAGCACGACAAGTTTTGCAAAGTTTATTTTGGCTCTTTTCAGAGTGACTTTAAATGGGGTTTTTCATGTTCACAATAAACTTGGAATGCTTTTATTGTTAACAAAGTATATCAAGGAGTTGATTCAATATGGGAGAGGGACGCGTAACTCTTGCATGGGAAAACAAGGGGTTTTTTTCCACCAGAGGTCTAAGAGTATTACAGCATATTAACTAAAGGAATAACCTAATTGGAAGCACAGACACCAGGTTGTACAGTTACACCTGATGAGTAAAGAGTCCCAGTGTTTGCAAGCAATTTAGCAATACCATGCTTTTTATAGAACCAAAAAGCAAACTTCACAGGCTTGTGCTTCATTTCCATCACCCTAAATATCAAACATCATCTTAGAAAACACCAGCTCAGGTGAGCACGGGACAGTGGAAGAGAAGCAGCTGCTTCCATAAATCCTTTTCGCCTGTTTTTATCCCAACTTCTGTCTTGCCTTCAGCACCTGGATCGACACTGCTGAGCATGCTACTACTTAGTGCTGCCGTGCTCAAATATCTCAGGTTAAAAAAGTAAGCGCAGAACAAAGCACACCTGACCAGAAAGAATACCCATGTTCTTTAAATTCAGTGTCAAACCAATCCCTCTGTGTCATGAGGTTCATTGCTTTTCATAGAATCACAGACTCCAACCTGGCCTTGAACACTGCCAGGGATGGGGCAGCCACAGCTTCTCTGGGCAACCTGTGCCAGGGCCTCACCACCCTCACAGGGAACAATTTCTTCCTAAGATCTCATCTCAATCTCCCCTCTGTCAGTTTAAAGCCATTGCCCCTTGTCTTGTCCCTACAGACCCTTATCAAAAGCTCCTCTCCAGCTTTCTTGTCATTCCCTTTAGGTACTAGAATATGTACAAATTCACAAGTAAAATGTACTACAGACAGTAAGCAAGCATGTATTTCCTTATTCACAGGCTAGAGCCCCTCTAAACCAACACAAATTTGATCCTGCATCTTCTCTTAAAAACAATCAACCAACCCAAGCCACCCTCAAACTCCCAAACCTTACGAAGAATGGGAGAAAGCTAAACCATCATAGTAAGAATTACTATAATTAAAAAAAAAATAAAAATCATGATTCTGCAGCTATGACATATCTGATCATTCCTGGAAAGACTTAGCAAAGAGTATCCTACCTTTTCTTGCTGGTTAGAGGTGAGCTGAATATCGGGTAGACGACAGCCTTTGAAGGAGATGCTGGAAAAGACAAGCAAAATTATTGTGGTTAAGAATCCTTTTTAGCTGCAGAACACATTGATACATGGCAACACGCATTCAAACACCAATGAGGCTGCAAAATGACACACAAGAGTGAAACTGAACTCCATAGAGAAGAAGTCCGGAGAGTACTGGGAATCTGTTGATGCTGCAGGATAAAAAGGTGTCAGTGAGTGGTATCCAGCCATAATCACCTTAAAAGCACTGGAAGTGATGTTGATCAGGCTCTTCGGTGCTTTCCCCTCTCAGATCAGAATTATGAAGCAGAAATTTCTGCTGCAGTAGTTTAGCGCTTCCCTGGCTGTTAATTAGGAGTGTTAATCAAGAAGTTTCTCCCTTTCCCATTATTTCAGCTAAGGCACCCTGAGCCTACAGCTTCTTCTTCAGCCTCAAGAAGTTGGGAAGTGGCGAGTTAACCACTAGGTTACAGCACATGAGCTGCAAGCTTTAGGATAATTTAGCAAAGACTTTGGTAAGTAAAGCCAAAATAAATAAAAAAAATAAATAATAGTTTGGAATTTTATTTCTCTCAAGGATAAAAAGTTTAGGTATTAGACTGCTTTATGCCATCGTATTTTGACCATGTACACCTCATAGCAGCCTTCCAGTGCCTAAAAGGGCTGAAAACAAATCTGGAGAGAGACTTCCAACAAGAGCCCGTAGGGACAGGACAAGGGGGAATGGCTTTAAACTAACAGAGGAGAGACTGAGATGAGATCTTAGGAAGAAGTTGTTCCCTGTGAGGGTGCTGAGGCCCTGGCACAGGGTGCCCAGAGAAGCTGTGGCTGCCCCATCCCTGGCAGTGTTCAAAGCCAGGTTGGACGGGGCTTAGAGCAACCTGCTGTAGCAAAGTGTCCCTGCATGTGGCAGGGGGTTGGAGCTAGATGAGCTTTAAGGTCCTTTCCAACCCCAACCATTCTGTGATTCTTAGGAATTACAGAAACTTAGTAACATCTGCAAGCAGAATAGCCGCTGTAAGAGCCCCAAAAAACACACCATGAATATGAACCAGTTTCTAAGAAACTGGATATAATAGAAAGTATCTTCTTCATATCAGTAGTGGAAAAGATCATAAGGAGTCATGAAGACACTAATAAACAATAAAAAGCCTACAGATTCCTAGAAATGCAGGAGCTTAAGGGGCCAAGACACCTCTTTGGAAAGGCCCCAGCAGGGAAATGCAGGTGATGTTTGGAAACACGATGGCAACAGCTTTACAAACAGGTGGAAATCACAGTGAGAGGAGTCTTTCACACAGACCTAGAGACAGCAGGAAGAAGAGCAGCTGCAGGAGGGAGCACGCCACTCCTCGGGATGAGGAGGAGGCACAGGGAAGTGTTGACCATCAGTAACAGGCTTCACTACCTTCCAAAAAGCTGATAAATAAGTTCCCATGTGAAGCAAGACTAAAGGGGGGGGTGGGTTTGTAAAAAACCCAAAAAACCTCAGGAGTGCTGGTAATTTCTTCAAGAAACAGATTAAGACCAGATGTGCCAGAACGAAGCAGAGTAAGAGACAAAACACAGCTAAATCATGACTTTTTCCTCCCACTGGAAATTCAAGAAATCTCAAAGGGAATAGAAACCAGGGGAGAGCAGAGCAGCAACATGAAGAACTGAAAGCAGAAATGCCAGCCTGCAAAATGAGCTGTACCTGGGTAGGCAGTGGCACCCTGCAACAGAAGAAAACCCAGATGTTTTGCTACCAAAAGGGGAGGAAACACTAAAACTAGATGACAAACAATGACAAGAACATGTAGTGCCTTTTTATTTCAGTCATCAATAAAAGAATGAGTTGTGATGCGAGTGTCAGCACAATTAAGACCAAAAGGAGATAAACTTCCACAGCTGGGAAAAGATGTCAAGGGCACATACAAATAAATTAGACCTTTACAGGCTCATAAGGCTCCCAGGGCTGCTGGGACTGGAATAGAGAGTGCTGCCTATTTTTAAGAGGGAAAAATGGAGAAACCAGGAAATTAGGATAAAATAACATGACCTCAACTTCTGCAAACATACTGGCACATTAGTGCATACTTGGAAAATGAGACAGCAGGTAGAGGCCAATGCATTATTTTGCTTTAACAAAAAAATATTTAAGTAACATATCTTCTTTTTTTTAATCACTTGTTATTCCAAAGAGGAAATATAACAATTATTGTTAATAATTCACTGCTGAAACGAGTAGTATAGAGTGGACTTTCCTCAGTGACTGTAAGGAGTAAATGCTAATATGTGCTTCTATCTTTATAGGTAATACTTAGCACATAGGGGCATATATGATTTTAATTTTAAAAGCATTCTTGCATTGAAAAGAGTGAGAAAAAACAGGCTGATATAACGATAAGGGGAACCACTACACTTAACCACAAGCCAGGGGAAAATAAGGGATAGTGATCAACCCTCCAGGCAGCAGCTGCATGTAAAACATGTGGGTTGCTGTCTGCCTCCACCCAAGGGAAGCTCACAAGGTTTCCTGTGGAAATGTAGGTGTTTGTTGTGTGAAAAATAGATTAATTACTCCTTTCCTGGTAATTAGTGCTTGTAAGGCTTAGAGGGAGGTCTCTTCTGCTTCATTTTCCTACAGCAACAAAAGTCACAGACCAAGAGAAGTACAATCCAGCTCACCTTGCTTATTCACCTTCTGTGGAGACTGGCTTGAAGGAATAATGCCATCATCCGACTCACAGGCTGTAGAACTGATTTCATCAGCATCCTATAAACGGAGACCAGTTTTTAAGGCAAAAAGAAAACTCTCCAGTTGATTAAGTTCTCACACAGCAGCTACGGAGTCACACAGAGTTCAAAGGAGCTTCATAGCGAGCATTAATTGACATGATGAAGCATTACAGTTGTATTTTCCAATCACAAAACATGGTCTTAGCACACTCCCTGTCTCACTGTTATGAAAGTTACACCTGAATGCTGAACTGGAAAATGTTGCACCCTGTACTGAGGAAAACTCGTTTCCTGCAGGTTACTCTCAGCCTTCTGGAACACCATCAATATTTACCTGTCTTCAGGTACTGTTAAGACCAAATTCAGCTTGTGACAATGGCCATGGGTTTTGATTCTTAACACCTATGCATGTCCCTGCTTTTGTTTTATTACAGGATGTAAGGGTTTTATTTGCTTTTCAAGTATATCTCAACTGTAGAGGTTTGTATTT
Organism: Nestor notabilis; assembly: GCF_000696875.1. Classification (NCBI taxonomy): domain Eukaryota; kingdom Metazoa; phylum Chordata; class Aves; order Psittaciformes; family Psittacidae; genus Nestor; species Nestor notabilis. The sequence goes on along the minus strand of NW_009925326.1, from coordinate 6,776 downwards.
CTTTACCATTTCTGGGACTCTGCTTCACTCTCTGCCTAAACATCCGGACCTTCACAGCTTCTGGAACCCTCTCACAGACGCTCTATAAAAATCGAAGTTTGCCAAACTGATTTTTGCCTTGAACTCTGCTCTTTTTGTATATGACAGTGTATTATTTCCCACCAGGAACACCAGGCAACAGACCTGGCAGTAGCAGAATCCGAGACAGATCAAGGCCACACTTGGTCTGCGCTCAGTTTGTAGTAAGGAAGTTGCTGAGTTCCCTTTTCAAACACTCCATGTTTCTGGTTAACCTTAGAGAACAACACAAAAACTGCCACAACAGCAGAATGAAATGCTATCAGATCATTTCTTTGTTTTACCGCACATGCAAGATTGGACTGTGCAAGCCAACATTTGTGTTCTATTAAAGCTGCATTGTAAAACATATTGACAATCAAGTCAGGAATGCAAGAGAGAGACTAAACCAGTGCAGGTGAACAAAGGAGACCATAAACTGTCTTTTATGGAATATAGAACACATTAGCCCTATAAAAACAGCTTCCAATCTTGTTCATTGCTTCCTTTCAATGCCCAGTATAAAACACTACAGTAGTATTCTAGC
>NW_009925326.1:0-6162 GCF_000696875.1 Nestor notabilis | reverse complement strand
TCCCTACTTTTCTACATTTTAAGATGCTAGAACGGAACAGCAAAATATGACATTGAGTGTAATGAAAGAGTTTGCAAACCTGTTCTGAATCAGTGTTTTACTGCTGTGCTCCTTCCACTGTCACCCTCACCCTTCCCACCTCAGCATATGAGGCAGCAAAACCCACATCCCACATTTTAACGATTCTCTGGCAAATCCTCAAATTAAAAGCAAGGTGTAGCAAGGCGTTACCTGGTCAGCAGCAAGATTCATTGCAACACTTATTATTTCAGCACTGCTAAACATATCTGTACAAGAATCGTATCATAGGACCACAGGAACAGTTTGGGTTGGAAGGGAACTTAAAATTCATCCAGTTCCAACCCCCCGCCATGGGCAGGCACACCTTCCACTAGACCAGGTTGCTCCAAGCCCTGTCCAAGCTGGCTTTGAACACTGCCAGGGATGGGGCAGCCACAGCTTCTCTGGGCAACCTGTGCCAGGGCCTCACCACCCTCACAGGGAACAACTTCTTCCTGAGAAGTCTCCCCTCTGTCAGTTTAAAGCCATTTCCCCTTGTCCTGTCCCTACAGGCCCTTATCAAAAGCTCCTCTACAGATTTCTTGCTGGCACCTTTAGGCACTGGAAGCTGCTCTAAGGTCTCCCGGAGCTTTCTCTTCTCCAGGCTGAGCAAGCCCAGCTCTCTCAGCCTGTCTCCATAGCAGAGGTGCTCCGGCCTTCGGAGCATCTTCGTGGCCTCCTCTGAACTCATTCCAACAATCAAATGTATGTTTAAAAAACCACCCCAAAACAACACTGGTCTATCACCAGGAGTATTCCCTGGGAAGGGAGCAACAGATAAAAATTGCAATAGGCCTCTTTGGCAATAGAGCTGTTGGAGTCTTCAAACACAGTTTCCAGCTCGGAAAACTCCTTGGTTTGTTAAAGCATGAGAACCCATGGCTCAGCCTTGCTTCCTGGGAGGAGGGAGCTGCAGAACCAGCACAGGTAGCTCCTGCTGGGGAAATAATCACTAAAAAGATAACCCAGAGCAGAGCAAAACCTGCTGTATCAGCAAGCAATGTCTCATGACCAAAGAGAAATTGCTATAGACACGCTAGAAACAATAGTGCTTTCTGTGTCTGACCACTGGCTGAGGCAAAAACAACATTGGTTTTGAGAAGCACAGAAGCAGAAGTCATGTGAAGAACTGCTGTGCTTGAGGACAGGGCCTCATGACATCCAGCAGTACTCAGCAAGGTCAGACTTGGTATTTGTTACATTCATTAAAAAGAAAAAGGAAAAAAAGCTTAAAAACTTCTTTTTCAGCTTTGCCCTTTATCACATAGAACAGAAACAACAAACCTCAAAAAAGATAGAGATTATCTTTTGAAAAACAGCACAGAAAGCTTTCCTTTCAGCCACCATAAAGGGAATATTGCTTTGCAGCCAAGCGATAGCAACCAACAGGGATGCCAAAAGGAACATCCTGAAAGTTCACCACAGTTCTAAGCCTTCACGAGGCAGGAATAAATCTGTGAGTTTTCCTAGGCAAAATCCACTTATAAATAAACACCTGATGATGGAATGAGCAGAGCATATGTTCACCTCAGGCTGGTGCAGTGAGCTCCAAGGACACATCTACTTACCACGTTCTCTGCATTGCTCTCTTCTTCAACTGCAGACCTGGAAGCACAAGATGGACCAGAAGTGCTTCTGCTTCTCCAGAGAGATGCTTTTCCACCACATGCTGCATCTCTCTCTTTATTTACATAGCTTGTAGAGTCCTCCCTGTTTTCATTTTCCTCCTTCTGAGGCACAGAAATACTTCTCAATGTACCACCTGCCTCAGCAATTTTGTTTCCATCAGCTGAATTGGACTTTGTAGCTGTTGGTGGTCTGGGCTGGTTGTTTTCTTGCAGAGATTTGGGATGAGACAGGGGAGACTTGGTGTCCATAACTGGCTTTTTAGAGTGCGATTTCTTCCCAGCATTGAAGAAAGCTGCTCCCAGCTGGAGTTTCAGGGCTGGTTTAACTGTCATGCTTAGGACTCTGAAGGGTGAATCCATCTTCTTTTTAACTAGGGAATTCACATGCTCCTTCTCCACACTGGATTTTTCTGCTGGTGTCTCTTGCTTTACCTTCTTAAGAGCTTTGGGGACAGTTTTGCCATGCTTGGATTTTGTTGTATGCTTGGGTGGCTTCAAGCTTGTATTCCTGCTCAAGCTCATGTTTATCTTCTCAGTTCTGTTGGCAGCTGGGAGATCTTCATCCCTGTTCCTCTCACCCAAAGGGCGGTGCTCGTTCAGCTCTTTCCTCTCGTAAGGAGTAAGGTAGCGCTTTTCCTTGCTATAAAAAGACACCACAGGCACAAAGAGCTTGTACGAGGAAGCAGTTTTTGGGGATGATTTCCTTGAGGACTCGCTCTGCACAGCTGTGGGAACACTGGCTGCCTGAAGGGGTGAAATATCCAGCCTCCTTGAGAGCACTGGCCTCACCGGGACAGCCTGGTTTTCTTTCATCTCGTCGCTGGACCTAGAGGACCATTGTATTTCAGAAGCAGACAAATTATTTCTTGGTTTCTTGAGTGGAGACAGACCTTCAGAAAAGCCTATCATCTTTTTTTTCACAGGAGTCTCAAAGTCTAAGGAGGAACTGTAAGAATAATGACACAGAAAAACATCACATGTACTATTGAAAGGTTTTCAATTATTGTTTTACTTAAAATAATGCTTAACTTTCACACAGCTGAGTTGCCTGTACTGGTACATGCCCTGTAAGAAATACAAATATCAAAGTACAATATCCAAACATCACAGAACAGTTTGGGTTGGAAGGGACCTTAAAGATCATCTAGTTCCAACCCCCTTCCACTAGAGCAGGTTGCTCCAAGCCCCGTCCAACCTGGCCTTGAACACTGCCAGGGATGGGGCAGCCACAGCTTCTCTGGGCAACCTGTGCCAGCGCCTCAGCACCCTCACAGGGAACAGCTTCTTCCTGAGATCTCATCTCAATCTCCCCTCTGTCAGTTTAAAGCCATTCCCCCTTGTCCTGTCCCTACAGGCTCTTGTCAAAAGCCCCTCTCCAGCTTTCTTGTCAGCCCCTTTAGGCACTGGAAGCTGCTCTAAGGTCTCTGTGGAGCCTTCTCTTCTCCAGGCTGAACAAGCACAGCTCTCTCAGCCTGTCTCCATAGCAGAGGTGCTGCAGCCCTCAGAGAATCTTTGTGGCCTTCTCAGGAGTCACTCCAACAGCTCCACATCCTTCTTATGTTGGGGGCCAACCATATGTTACAACCAGGAATAGCTGGGACTCCCCCCCCCCCCACCGTGGTAGGGGGTGTGGAACTAGATGAGCTTTCAGGTGCCTTCCAACCCAAATGGTTCTGTGATTCTACGTTATTTAACACAGAACACAGCGAGGCTTTTCCTCAGCAAGTATTTACGCCCTACCTCAGTCCTTCCAATTTTGAAATCAAAATCCCCTCTTGGTCTCCCCGGAAATATTTTTTATGAGGGAAGTATAGAATAAGCATGAGATAAAGATTTTCCACTAGAAGAGTTATAAAAGAATGAGAAACAAGCTATTGCTCTGGAATTAACACTCAGCATTTTGCTCCTGGCCAGTGGCTTCTCCTCCACTATATAGGGGGAAAAAATAAAAATCTATAATGTTTTTAGGTATACATAACAAATGCACTATTTTTCTATTAACACCAGAAGACTATTCAGATAATTTGTGCTCTATTTCCATAGCATATCTCAAAGTCTTTCCAAATTGGAAAGACTGAGGCTTCACCCCAAAGAAACGCAAACATGAGGGAGCTTATTTCCTCAGTTTCTAAAAAAACATGAGGGGGCTTATTTCCTCAGTTTTTATGGGATTAACTGCAGGCTACATCTGGGTGCAAGTGTCACAAACAGGTGTATGCATCTGACAGAGGTGACTGTCACAACAAGATACCTTAATTTAATAAAAGAAAGATGTTAATGCCCTAATGAATGTACTGATATGCGTCTGCCAAGTATCAGCTCAGCGTAACAGCTTTTTCTTACTTCTAATTCTGTGCCTGAAGATCATTTTTATCCTACATACTCGATGAAACCTCTCAAGATGCTCAGTAAAACATAAAACATGTTCTTAGTCACCAATTAATAAACAGGAGCTGATGCTAAGTGTGTCTCAGAACAATCTTAATATTTTTTCCACTTTACATGGAAAGCTATCACGGATTTTAAGAATCTGGTTTATTCTACATACAGCAATTAAATGCGTTTTATTAGGAAAACAAATTCTGTGAGAAGTTACCTGTCAGTGCCAGTAGAACTACGGTTCCTCTTCTGTGGGGTACCAGCTGCCATGGCTGCCCCAGAGTACCTACAAGAGCATGGTTTTGATAGCTTGAAATAGATTTCCAGTAAAAACAAATGAAGTTAGTAAAGAAGAGAAGGTGAGGGACTCGGAAGAAAACACTGACGGAAGCAGTTTGGGACTGATGGAAATGAGAACACCACGGGGCTGTTTCAGCTGAGCACAGGTTGTAAAACAAGTGTGCACAGAAGGGATCCTCCAGGTCAAGAACGATTCTGTTACCATGGACCAACGCATCCTAAAGTCCCATCTATAAAACAGAGCCAGGTAATTCATAAATGTGTTTTACTCTCCTCTTGCAAAGCTCATTCCAGACCTCACTGATGCAGTTCCTAGAAACCTGCTTGCTCCTGCCTGTATTCATGGTCAGTTTATTCCCACAAGGATTTCACATTGGCATTCACTTACAAGCGGAGACAGCTTTTTACCCAACAGACTTTTTAGTTTCTCTCCCACTTTCTATCTGGCCGCATTACATAAACCACACTTTTTTTAGCCTTCGTTAACCCAGTAGCCATTTAAACCAGTTTAACACTCGACACAATCTCTTGCCGTTTGAGATAATATCATAGAACATTAACTTTCCTGTTACGTGGTGTTTCATAACCAAAACCCCAGAATAAACAAATGCTTTGTATCTAAGAGGCCTAAGTAATTATTCATGAACTGCTACAACAGCACAAGGAATAATTTATTCAATAATCTACCAGCAGGGGGAAGCGGTCACGCATTGCTGATACGTGGGAAGCAGTGACAGATGACAATCCAGACACAAGCAGCCGTTATCAAACCCAGGAACACCAAGGATAACAGTGGTGAGAGAGAGGATGAAGCCAAGAGCTGCAGCAGGAGATGTACAACCTCAGCACAGTGCAACGGTGGCAGAAGAGAAGTACAAGAGAGAGGAGGCAATGCCCTAGAAGCAGAGAGCAATGGTAACAAGCCTGCAGGTGCCTGAGTAGTAAGATATCATGTGCAGATTAAGAAAAAAGTAAGACAAGGACATGTTGTTGGTGGGAGAGCCAAGGGGAACATGTCAGAGATGCAGTCATACAATGGTTTAGATTAGAAGGGACCTTAAAGCTCATCTAGTTCCAACCCCCTGCCATAGTCAGGGACCCCTTCCACTAGAGCAGGTTGCTCCAAGCCCCGTCCAACCTGGCCTTGAACACTGCCAGGGATGGGGCAGCCACAGCTTCTCTGGGCAACTTGTGCCAGCGCCTCAGCACCCTCACAGGGAACAACTTCTTCCTGAGATCTCATCTCAGTCTTCCCTCTGTCAGTTTAAAGCCATTCCCCCTTGTCCTGTCCCTACAGGCCCTTGTCAAAAGCCCCTCTCCAGCTTTCTTGTCAGCCCCTTTAGGCACTGGAAGCTGCTCTAAGGTCTCCCTGGAGCCTTCTCTTCTAGTGCCGCCCTGGGTCTTCTCCTCCCCCAGGCGGAGCAAGCCGAGCTCTCTCAGCCTGTCTCCATAGCAGAGGTGCTGCAGCCCTCAGAGCATCTTCATGGCCTCCTTTGGACTTGTTCCAACTGCTCCACACCCTTTTTATGTTGGGGGTAGCTTTGTAACTTGCACCATTACCCCGCACATCCCACATATGAGCAGCCGCCCATGGTGGCCTCAGACACCCACCCTTTCCTGAAATGTTCTCAGGCCAGTTCCCAACCGGCCCCTCAGTCCAGTTTTGTATCAGACCACAGACACCCTGCATTGTACTAGGGCACCGGCGCCTCACCCCTGCATCCCCCCAACTCTCCCGTCTACCAGGGCCTCACTAAACCGCCTCAGGACTCCTGGAAAACCCCTCCCCATTCCT